>NC_079190.1:306503416-306510916 GCF_029499605.1 Hyla sarda | reverse complement strand
CGTTCTCTTTTGTCAGTCTTGTCGGTCCCTTCTATGGTGGCTTAGTTCCCCCCTGCTTTTTTCAGGAACGCTAGTTCCTTCCCCTCCCTGCCAGTCTGTCGGGCTGGGGAGGTGTTTTCAGGGACCGACCGGTCTGGGGTCTTAGCCCCCCGAGAAGCCCTTTTCCCCTTCAACATTTTGGGGCCTAGGGCAATTCTTTCTTTGCTTGCTTCTTGGGAAATTCCCTTATGGGCGGAACTCAGGTTTTCGGCCATCTCAGCTATCTTCAGTCCAGCCGTCCCTGGGATGTGGTCTTCTCGGCCGGTCCTCCGTCGTCCAAGGCCAGTGGTCCCTACATCCAGGGGTGTTTGCAGTGATCTGCAACCCCTGGGGCGCTCCAGGCGTGGGCCTCTCTTGGTCGGGCTTTTCCCTACCATATCTGTTTCCTCCCCTTCATCTCTTTTCGGGGTCCTGAGGAAACTCAGTGGGGCGTTTCCGCCATTCTCGTGGCCCAGCCTGGTTCCGGCGGGCGTGGTACGTCGTCATGGTAAGGCTCCTGAACAACTTAATGCTGCACCTTCCCTATCGTCCAGACCTCTTATCTCAGGTCTCCTGTACCACCCCTATTTACAGTCTCTGCTTTTGATGGTGTGGCGGTTGAGACAGCGGTTATGAGGACCCGCGGTTTCTCTTCCCAAGTGGTTCACACCATGCTCAGGGCTCACTAGCCTTCCTCTGCAAGATTTACCACCATACCTGGCGGTCTTATTTTTGTTGGTGTGAAACTCAGCCTTTTTCTCCGGTCGTGGTTTTCCATTTCCGACCCCTTTCCAGTCGGGGCTGGCCCAAGGCTCCATTTTGGAAACAGTGGCGTACCAGGCGTTTTTCATTTTTATTGGGGAGGGAGGGGGGCTGTGTAGGGGTATGTGTATATGTAGTGTTTTTTACTTTTTATTTTGTGTTAGTGTAGTGTAGTGTTTTTAGGGTACAGTCACACGGGCGGGGGATTACAGAGAGTTTGAGCTGCCGCGCAAAATTTGCTGCATTGCAAACTTGCAGCCCGATACTCACTGTAAGCCCCCTGCCCATGTGAGTGTACCCTGTACATTCACAGGGGGGGGACCTCCAGCTGTTGCAAAACTACTACTCCCAGCATGCCTGATAATGTTTGGGAGTTGTGGTTTTGCAACAGCTGGAGGCACACGGGTTGGGAAACACTGAGTTAGGAAACAATGTTTCCCAACCAGTGTGCCTCCAGCTGTTGCAAAACCACAACTCCCAAACATTCTCAGGCATGCTGGGAGTAGTAGTTTTGCAACATCTGGAGGACTACAGTTTGCAGACCACTAATACAGTGGTTCCCAATCTGTGCCCTTCCAGATGTTGCTAAACTACAACCCCCAGTATGCCAAAACTGTCCAGGCATGCTGGGAGTTGTAGTTCTGCAACATCTGAAGGGCCAGATGTTACAGAACTATAACTCCCAGCATGCCTGGACAGTAAGGGCATGCTGAGGATGTGTAGTTTTGCAACATCTGGAAGGGCACAGTGGTCTCCAAACTGTGGACCTCCAGATGTTGCAAAACTGCAACTCCCAGCATGCCCAGACGCCAAGGGCTGTCTGGGCATGCTGGGAGTTGTAGTTTACAGGGTCCTATTACAGCAATGCATGTCGCTTTACGGCGACGTGCATTGCTGTAAAGGGCCCGACCGCGGCTGAAGATCTACTCACCTGTCGCCGCCGCCGCCATCTTCCTCGCCGGGATCCGGGTCTTCAGGGACGAGGTAAGTACCGGGGCCGGTCCCCAGCACTCCCCCGTCCCCCGCCGCGTCCTCCGGTCTTCCTCCCGTCCTCTCCGGACTTTCAGGGGCCGGGCAGGACGGGAGGAAGTAACCGCCCCCCCCTCCTGCGATTGGTCGGTTAACTAACCGACAGATCGCAGGGTATAGGAGGAGGTGGCAGGCTTGCCACCTCGCTCCTAGGCTCCAGCATGGTCCTGGCTGTCTGTGACAGCCGGGATCATGCGAAATTACCGGGCGGTCGGGTTCCGAGAGTCCCGATCAGCCCGGTATCGCCGCAGATCGCAAGGGCGATTTCCCTTGCGATTTGCGGCGATCGCCGACATGGGGGGCCTACATGGCCCCCCTCGGCGTTTGCCCTGGATGCCTGCTGAAGGATTTCAGCAGGCATCCAGTTCCGATCTCTGCCCGGCGCGCGGCAGAGACCGGAAAACGCCAGGACGTACGGGGACGTCCTGGGTCCTTAAGGCCCAGGGTGCGGGGACGTCCCCGTACGTCCTGGGTCCTTAAGAGGTTAAGGGCTTAAAGTTTACCTGTCGACAACAAAAACTTTTTAGATAATGTAGATAATACCACTATATGTATATTTGTAAAATACATTGGTTATAAAATGTGCAAACAAACAAAAAATGAATGAAAGCCGGCACTGTATAAAGACAAGAAGTCCAAAGGTGGGTGCTCTACTTCTTGTGGTCCAACTCACAACCATACATCCAGCAAATCAAAAAGTGGCATTCCAGTTCAGAGAAAAAAAAGTGACGTTATTCACCTATCACTGTTACATAGGTGAAACATGTCAGTCTTTCCTTTTTATGTGTCGTCCATGAGTGACATTTGCTATTGGGGATCTTTATTTTACATTTCTTTTCTAATGACATTTCTTTTGTTCCCCTCTCTTTAGTATATCCACTCAGCCGGTATTATCCATAGAGTAAGTAGTCACTATCAAATGTCTGAAAATGATCTAAAAAGTCGGTGCAACTTAACATTCACTTTTAATTTTGATTTAATGGAGTGCTCCAGTGCAGCAACACTTTTCCCCTTTACAAAGGATAGGGGATAAGTGTCTGATTGCCAGGGTCCAACCACTGGGACCTTCTGTTTGGTGCTGCGGCTCCATGCCCCCCCCCCCTCCCGCACGAAGCAGAGGCAGATAAGCCCCCTCCATCTATCTCTATGAAAGAGCCAGAGATACCCGAATTCTGTATCTCTGGCTCTCCCATAGAGATATGTGGAGGAGGCGTGTCGGCCACCACTTCGTGCGGGGGTCTACACACTCCCTTCCTGGGGAGAGCCGGGGTGCCGTGCAGGAGAACGCGGGGGTCTTTTAGATAGGGGATAAGTGTTCCTGCATCAGAGCACTCAAATTTTCCATTTTACTATATAAAATAATCCTGAATTGCAGTTTTCTTTCTTGCCACTAAGTCTTGTTATAATCTAGCACCTCCCATTCTGTAAAGAAAGCTTTTTAGCAGTCTTTTTAATATTATCGCAGGCAGTATTACAACGAAAGGGAACACCAGTATATAGGTTAGACCTCATCAGTGCATTCACAGTAAATTGCCCCACACCCTCCCTCACGCTCACTGACCTCTGCACAGGTCACAAAGCAATACCCTCCAGTCTGTTATGTCCATGGAAATGCTATAAAGCATATCTGGAAATACTGTTAGAAGCAGCTCAGGTAAGGTGTGTTCCAAAATTATATAAAAAAATTAAAATAAAAACATTTTTTAGAAAAAAAAAAAAAACCTGCTTCACAGTGTTTGGCTCTAATCTATAAAAATAATCTCAGTGAAAACTCCCCTTTTATGAATGCAGGGTATTCCGTGCATATGGAAGGGAGACAACTTTAAAGCATTCACACTCCCAAAATCAGACTAGAGGCCAAGAGTTGAGGTCATAAGAAGAAAAAAAAAAAAAAAAAACACTAAAGAGGAGGAGCTGACAGTATTGACCTGTGTGCATGCATTTGATAGCACTGGTATTCTAAGGGCAGAACAGAAAATTGTGATTTAATTGCAAAATTATTTATATTCTATTTCTTATACATTAATGCATTTCTCCTTTTGGCTGCAGGACTTGAAACCCAGCAACCTTGCTGTAAATGAAGATTGCGAGCTAAAAGTGAGTGACCGTGCTTAAAGCGTACCCGTCAGATCCAACAAAAAAAAAACATATTTTTTTAATATATCGCTCAGTACCTAATCCTGACCATGTACATAAAATTTTTGTGCCTTTATTTTTTTTTATTACACTTTTAATTTAGCTCACTAGTCTGAATTCCTCTCAAAGGGAGGGTGTGTGGCCTCAGTGCAGGTCTCTGCTCCTCCCTCAATATGCTGTCTGCTCACATCTCCACTAGCATTAGCAAAACTACAACTCCCAGCTTCTCCTCACTGACAGTAGCGGGACACAAGCTGACAGTGGGAGGATTTTTCCATGGAAACACCATTCCCCCCCCCCCCCCCGCTCTGCCCACCCCTGGATGTTGGGCAGAACAGGGGGAGAAGATGCGGTGGGGACCAGCGTTCATCGGTGGCATCAGCGGAGATCAGCGATGCAGGTAGGGAGGCGACGGCACGGAGCATCAAGGAAGGTGGCAGTAAAGCGATCTTTACTGCTGCCTTCCTAGTGGTTGCCAAACTGCAACTCCCAGCTTGCCCAGACAGCCAAAGGCTGTCTTGGCATGCTGGGAGTTGTAGTTTTGTAACATCTGGAGGGTCACAGTTTGGAGACCACTATTACAGTGGTGCCCAAACGGTAGACCTCCAGATGTTGCAAAGGCATGCTGGGAGTTTTAGTTCTGTTTAGCCAAACAACTACATGGCAAACATTTAAGCGCCGTATGTAGGTCCCAAGGGTATCAATATATAACCAAAAAACAAAGAGACCCACAATACTAATAATATTTCAGCAAAGGTATGACAATCTTTATTTAACCAGAATAAGACAAACAATTAAAATGATTAAAAAGGCAGAGGATAACCTTAGGCAGGAGACAACAAGTGCCAGTGAATCTGGTATGGGTAATGTAGGTATTCAGTAGAGAGCATGTACAGTACATAACTGACAAAACTGCAGATTCCTAGTATAGTACAATGTAGATATAACATCTAACATATATAAATATAAGATAGGGAGCAGCAATACAGTATATAGACAAAATGGAAACCTAAAAATTGGAAGCAGGAAAATACCTAAAAAAAAAAGCTACCTGTCATATACCCACAAGCCAGTAACACCAAGCACCAATACCCCAACGCACGTTTCGCGTATGGCCTTCGTCAGGGGGAGTTTTAGTTCTGTCCCTTTAGATTTTGCAATTTTCATTTAAATTTTGAAAATTGCTGCTATACTTTGAAGCCCTCTAATGTTTTCAAAAAGTATAAATATGTCAATTTTATGATGCCAACATAAAGTGGACATATTGTATTTGTGAATCAATATAAAATGTATTTGGAATATCAATTTTTCTAACAGAGTTTAAAAGTTAGAAAAATGCAAAATTTTCAAGAATTTTTGGGCTTTTTCACCAAGAAAGGATGCAAGCAACGACGAAAATTTACCACTAAAATAAAGAATATGTCACGAAAAAACATTCTCAGAATCAGAATAATCTGTAAAATCATCTTAGAGTTATTAATGCATAGAGTGACAGTGGTGAGAATTGCAAAAAATGGCTCCGTCCTTAAGGTGAAAATGAGCTGCGTCCTTAAGGGGTTAAAATGTAAAGGATAGCATAGCCAAACATGCTAGTGTGTACTGACAACCAATCAGAATATGATGATATATATCAGTGACAGTTGATATAATCACTTCCTCCTCTTTTGTGGCGAAGAGAAAACAGTTCATAACTTGAAGAAAATTTCGGAATGAAACTTTGAATGGGAAGAACTTCTTTAAATGAGAGTGACTTCCGGAACATCCTTGAAAGGCTGAAAAACAAAGAACAAATAAATATATTCTAGGGATGGGTTCTTAGGGAGGGATAATACTCGCATCTCGTCTTAAATAAAATCTATATTTTTCTTCACAAAGGATAGGAAAATCTCCAATTACTGTCTTTCAAATCCATACTACATTTAAAACTTTCTATTTCAAACCCCTGTCATGTGTCTATGGTCCCTTAATGAATAATTTTTACATATTTTAATATCAATTTGTATCATATATTTATGCTTAGCTTTAAACTAGCATAATTAGGAGCATCTTATATTTCAATAAAATTTTTAAGACCATGAATCATTATCTTCCCAGGATAAAAGATTAAGAATGAGATTAATGTCCCAAGTTGAATTATAAATTAATAGTTCTATAAGCTTTACCAGCATCAAAAGATGCCGAAAGGAAATTTAGGATGTACGAGATAGATGTTTGTAAGGGATCCAAATCACGTTGAGAGCACCAATGAATCCAAATTTAGCAGGCTGATCTGTAAGCAGATTTGGTACCTGGAGCCCAAGCATCAGATAGGAGTTCTCTAGTTGTGAAAGAAAGTGGAGAGGTTGGTCTGGAAGACCCGATATTAGCCAAGCGACAAGGATGAGTTCATTTGATAAGATTAGAGGATGGAAGTTGCCGAGAGGGTCCTGGAGGAGATCCGAAATGGAAGGAAAAACTTGAGGGTAATCTATTAGTAGATGTAGAAGTTGAGGGAACCAAGACTGAGTTGGCCACCAAGGAGTTATGAGAACTATAGTTGATTTCCGTAGAGAAGTTTGAAAAAGCTTGCGTGGAATCAGATTGAAAGGAGGAAACGTGTAGAGAGTTTGTTGAGGCCATAATTGTAGGAAAGCATCTACTCCCAGGGCTTCTGGATCTGGTTTCCAACTGAAGAATTGTTGAATTTGACAGTTCAGACGAGAAGCGAACATGTCGAGATAAAGAGGATTCCATTGGTTGATAATCTGAAAAACTTCTGGATGGAGTTTCCAGTGGCTGAAATCTGTAAGATATCGGGAGTTCCAGTCCGCGATTGAAATGGAAACTCCTGTAAGGTATTCTGCCTTCAGAGTGATATGTCTTTCTAGACAAAAATGCCAGAAATCTTTGGCAATGTCGGCAAGGGCTTTGGAAGTCGTTCCACCAAGATTATTTATATATTGGACTGCAGATATGTTGTCCATGCGTAGTAAAACACAACAATGTTATGAATTCTTTGCAAAGCTCTTTAATGCTAAGCAGCTAAATGTTCCAAGCAGTTGATGTGAAGATTGTATTCAGAAGGAGACCATTTCCCTCCAGTAGAGAGGGAATCGCAGCGAGCTCCCCATCCAGATAGACTTGTGTCTGATTCTATGATGATCTGGGTTGGGATTGAATATCGTTTTCCCATTCCATAGCTGAATGTGAGATAGCCACCAAAGAAGTTCTTCTTTGGCGTCCGAAGATAAATGAACTTCGTCGGCGCGTCCGAAGATAAATGAACTTCGTCGGAATACCCTAGACAGTCTCTCAGGTGTCGAATTTTCAGACATTGTAAGGCTCGATAATGAAGAGGAGCCGGAAAGTCAGCTTGAATGGAAGCTGAAAGAAGACCTACAATCCGAGCGATAATCCTCATAGAAATAAGATCCTCGTGAAGAACTTGGCGAATTTCCTTCCTTTATAGTTTTCAATCTTGTGGCTGGAAGGCTCAAAGTTGTCGATTGAGTGTTTATCAAAAATCCCAGCAATTCTACCTCCTGAGAAGGTTGAAGAACGGATTTTTTGTGGTTG
>NC_079190.1:306463416-306498416 GCF_029499605.1 Hyla sarda | reverse complement strand
CAAATACGCCATGTGGGAATGTACCCTTATAAAAAAGAAGCAAATCATCCAAGCACAAAATAATAAATTTACATATGCACAGATAACAGTAATAATACACACAGTTTATATCATAGTAAATGTTGTCCGAAAGGTACAATGTTGTACTATAGACTGATTAAATCCTATACCAGTGCATAGTGCCTGTTAGGGTAACAATTAGATAATCCCGCACATAGCTGGATCATATAGATTTAACATGAAGTGCTAGTGCATTACTCATATATGACAAATACCAAGTATATGCAGGCATAGTCCGCACTTACTGCAAGGACGATAAGCAGTAACATCAAAGTAGTAACCTTACCCATGTGGGATAGCAGCCAACGCTCCGACCCCTACGATCGTTTCGGTTTACCTTTCTCAAGAGGTACTAAGAATACCAGTCAATACCACATTTATATGGTCAGTTAATTATGTCAATTACTTACAGAAGTGTATAATCATTGTGGCGCCTGCGTAATGCCACGCCGGAGCTTCCTGCTAGCCCCACTTCCGGCATCTCCGTCCCAGCGCTAAGGCTCGAGAAAGAATATCCTTGTGCGCACGCTCGGAAATATTCTTTCTTGATTTTTGTCATATGAATAATGCACTAGCACTTTGTTAAATCTATATGTTCCAACTATGTGTGGGATTAACTAATTGTTACCCTAACAGGCACTATGCACTGGTAAAGGATATAATCAGTCTATAGTACAACATTGTACCTTTTGGACAACATTTACTATGATATAAACTATGTATATTATTACTGTTATCTGTGCATATGTAAATGTATTATTTTGTGCTTGGATGATTTGCTTCTTTTTTATAAAGTTGTAGCAACCATTTTTTAGCCCCCTTGTTTTGTATTGGATGCCCATCTTTGTCACTTCTCCATTGCTACATTATACAGGTTTTTAAATAAATGTGTTTAATAAAGATGTATATTCTATCAATTTAGGTGTTGTTTGAACTCTTATTTTTCATGTTTCACAAATATAATAGCAGCAGCTGCAGAGACAAATAGATAAGGCAGCAAATAAAAAAGAAGTGGTAATTATGGGGAATTTTAAAGGGGTTCTCCGGTGCTTAAATATCTTATCCCCTATCCAAAGGAGGATAGGGCATAAGATGCCTGATCGCGGGAGTCCCGCCGCTGGGGACCCCCAGGATCATGCACGCGGCACCCCGTTTGTAATCAGTCCCCGTAGCGTGTTCGCTCCAGATCTGTTTACGGGCGACTACAGGGCGGGTGACGGGTGACGTCACGCCTGCGCCGGCGTGATAGCTATATCACGCCCCATCCCGTAGGCTTGCATTGAGGGCGGAGCATGACCTCACACGCTGGCACAGGCGTGACGTCACACGCCGCCCACCCTGTAGTCGCCGGTAATCAGTCCTGGAGCGAACACGCTCCGGGGACTGATTACAAACGGGGTGCTGCGTGCATGATCCCGGGGGTCCCCAGCGGCGGGACTCCCGCGATCAGGCATCTTATCCCCTATCATTTGGATAGGGGATAAGATGTTAAAGCACCGGAGAACCCCTTTTACACTGGCTAGTGGAGTGAATGAAGTTTGTGGAGCGCGCTCTGCTTCTAAACTTGCGGTGGTGATTGCAGTAGAGCGACTACCTTTTCATCCGTTAGTGCTTTACCAGTAAGAGGCACCTTGTGCCGACCCCCCCCCCCCCCCCCCCCTACACTGCTTGGAACTTCCATTTTGTTATCCTTGTGCGGTCAGGGTAAAGTGGGTAAAAAGTAGAGGGACTCCAGCGGTGCAGAGTGCACCTGCCTGGCACCCAGCCTTAATCCCTATCCACTCAAGAACATGAACGCATCAACCCTGTGCTATCAGGGTAGAGTGGGCTGCAAATAGGGTTATTACAGCGCTACAGAGCACTCCTACCGAATACTTACCAGTCTCGCCTATGGCCCATATCACGGCACGGCACTGTCCAAGCCATAACCATAAGGAACGCTATTATATTGTGAAAAACCTGTTATTTCATTTATATCACGCTACCACTTTGCAGAGAGGACAATATCTTACTACTTTATTGTTATATTACGCCATTTACGGCGAAGAGACTATAATCTGACATTTTAGCCCTCCTAGAGAAACAAATTTACCAATAGGGGAATAACTACTATATGAACATCTTACTATTTTAAATGATCTAGCATTATTTTATTTTAACCTGTGATCTGTCTGATGCAAGGGCCCTGCAGAAGACACCATAGTGTACAATAATTTATTGTGTAATAAATTTCAACTTATCTACTGTACACATCTCTTTATTCCTTATTATTTTCTATCTTTTATTCCAATCATCCTTAGCCTAGTAGGACTTTTTTGGTATCTTTGTTTTCTTGAACTTTTTAAACTAACAGGCCTATAATTTCCATAGTCACTTTTTGACCCCTTTTTAACCCCTTAACGACGCAGGACGTATATTTACGTCCTGCGCCGGCTTCCGCGATATGAAGCGGGATCGCGCCGCGATCCCGCATCATATCGCGTCTGTCCCGGCGCTCATCAACGGCCGGGACCCGCGGCTAATGCCACACATCGCCGATCATGGCGATGTGCGGTATTAACCCTTTAGAAGCGGCGGTCAAAGCTGACCACCGCTTCGAAAGTGAAAGTGACCCGGCTGCTCAGACGGGCTGTTCGGGGCCGCCGCGGTGAAATCGCGGCGTCCCGAACACCTGGCAGGACACCGGGAGGGCCCTTACCTGCCTCCTTGGTGTCCGATCGGCGAATGACTGCTCCGTGCCTGAGATCCAGGCAGGAGCAGTCAAGCGCCGATAACACTGATCACAGGCGTGTTAATACACGCCTGTGATCTGTGTAAAAGATCAGTGTGTGCAGTGTTATAGGTCCCTATGGGACCTATAACACTGCAAAAAAAATGTTAAAAAAAAGGGTTAATAAAGGTAATTTAACCCCTTCCCTAATAAGTTTGAATCGCCCCCCTTTTCCCATAAAAAAAATAAGTGTAAAAAAAAAATAATAATAAGCATATGTGGTATCGCCGCGTGCGTAAATGTCCGAACTATAAAAATATATCATTAATGCGTACGCGCAAAAAAATTCCAAAGTCTAAAAAGCGCATTTTTGGTCACTTTTTATACCATTAAAAAATTAATAAAATGTGATAAAAAAGTCCGATCAAAACAAAAATCATACCGATAAAAACTTCAGATCACGACGCAAAAAATGAGTCCTCATACCGCCCTGTACGTCGCAAAATAAAAAAAGTTATAGGGGTCAGAAGATGACATTTTTAAACGTATACATTTTCCTGCATGTAGTTATGATTTTTTCCAGAAGTGCGACAGAATCAAACCTATATAAGTAGGGTATCATTTTAACCGTTTGGACCTACAGAATAATAAGGTGTAATTTTTACCGAAATATGCACTGCGTAGAAACGGAAGCCCCCAAAAGTTACAAAATGGAATTGTTTCTTCGATTTTGTCGCACAATGATTTTTTTTTCCGTTTCGCTGTGCATTTTTGGGTAAAATGACTAATGTCACTGCAAAGTAGAATTGGCGATGCAAAAAATAGGCCATAATATGGATTTTTAGGTGGAAAATTGAAAGGGTTATGATTTTTAAAATGTAAGGAGGAAAAAACGAAAGTGCAAAAAGGAAAAACCCTGAGTCCTTAAGGGGTTAAGTATTGGCGCAACATTTGCTATGTGCCATTCCTGGGGAACAGTCCCTGTCACTATAGAGTCATTGAATATTAGAAATAGGGGTCTGTCTATTACTTTACTTAAAGGGGTACTCCGGTGGAAAACTTTTTTTTTTTTTCCCTCTGCTGACACCTGATGCTCGCATTAGGAACTGTCCAGAGCAGGAGAAAATCCCCATAGCAAACCTATGCTGCTCTGGAACGTTCCTGACACGGACAGAGGTTTCAGCAGAGAGCACTGTGGTCAAGACAAAAAAGTAATTAAAAAATAATGGAGTTTCCTCTGTAGCATACACCTGCTAATAAGTACCGAAATGATTAAGATTTCTAAATAGAAGTAATTTACAAATCTGTTTAACTTTCTGGCACCAGTTCATTAAAAAAAAAAAAAAGTTTTCCACCGGATTGCCCCTTTAACTCCCTTAGAACACAGGGGTGAATACCATATGGACCTGGTGATTTGCCAATTTTGATTTTTTTTGTAGGCGGCACTGTTCTTCTTCCTGGGTTAGACAGGGGACTGGGGAGTTTACCTTATCTCATTGTATTTTACCTGGCATTTCTTCTGAATACAGTGGAGAAGAATGTGTTTAATATGCACTGCTCAAAAAATAAAGGGAACACTAAGATAACACATCCTAGATCTAAATGAATGGACTAATCATATTAAATACTTTCGTCTTTACATAGTTGAATGTGCTCACAACAAAATCACACAAAAATTATCAATGGAAATCAAATTTATCAACCCATGGAGATCTGGATATGGAATCACACTCAAAATCAAAACAGAAAACCACACTACAGGCTGATCCAACTTTGATGAAATGTCCTTAAAACAAGTCAAATTGAGGCTCAGTAGTGTGTGTGGCCTCCACGTGCCCGTATGACCTCCCTACAACACCTGGGCATGCTCCTGATGAGGTGGTTGATGGTCTCCTGAGGGATGTCCTCCCAGACCTGGACTAAAGGATCCCCCAACTCCTGGACAGTCTGTGGTGCAACGTGGTGTTCGTAAATGGAGCGAGACATGATGTCCCAGATGTGCTCAATCGGATTCAGGTCTGGGGATCGGGCAGGCCAGTCCATACCATCAATGCCTTCCTCTTGCAGGAACTGCTGACACACTCCAGCCACATGAGGTCTAGCATTGTCTTGCATTAAAGGGGTACTCCGGTAAAAAACTTTTATTTATATATTTTTTTTTTTACATCAACTGGTGGCAGAAAGTTAAACAGATTTGTAAATTACTTCTATTAAAACATCTTAATCCTTCCTGTACTTATTAGCTACTGAATACTACAGCGGAAATTCTTTTCTTTTTGAAACACAGAACTGTCTGCTGACATCACGAGCTCAGTGCTCTCTGCTGACATCTCTGTCCATTTTATGAACTGTCCAGAACAGCATATGTTTGCTATGGAGATTTCCTTTTAACCTGGACAGTTCCTAAAAATGGACAAAGATGTCAGCAGAGAGCACTGTGCTCGTGATGTCAGTAGACAGCTCTGGGTTTAAAACGGAAAAGAATTTCCACTGTAGTATTCAGCAGCTAATAAGTACAGGAAGTATTAAGATTTTTTAAATAGAAGTAATTTACAAATATGTTTAACTTTCTGGCACCAGTTGATTTAAAAAAAAAAAAAAAAGTTCTTCACCGGAGTACCCCTTTAAGAGGAACCCAGGGCCAACCACACCAGCATATGGCCTCACAAGGGGTGTGAGGATCTCATCTCTGTACCTAATGGTAGTCAGGCTACCTCTGACAAGCATATGGAGGGCTGTGCAGCCCCCCTAAGAAATGCCACCCCACACCATTACTGACCCACCGCCAAACTGGTCATGCTGGAGGATGTTGCAGGCAGCAAAACGTTCTCCACGGCATCTTCTGACTCTGTCACGTCTGTCACATGTGCTCAGTGGGAACCAGCTTTCATCTGTGAAGAGCACAGGGCCCAATTTGCCATCTTGGTGTTATCTGGCAAATGCCAAACATCCTGCATGGTGTTGGTATGTAAGCACAACCCCCACCTGTGGATGTTGAGCCCTCATACCACCCTCATGGAGTCCGATTCTGACCATTTGAGTGGACACATGCACATTTGTGGCCTCCTGGAGGTCATTTTGCAGGGCTCTGGAAGTACTCCTCCTTGCACAAAGGCGGAGGTAGCAGTCCTGCTGCTGAGTTGTTGCCCTCCTACGGCCTCCCCCACGTCTCCTGATGTACTGGCCTGTCTCCTGGTAGCGCCTCCATGCTATGGACACTACACTGATAGACACAGCAAACCTTCTTGCCACAGCTCGCATTGATGTGCCATCCTGGATGAGCTGCTCTACCTGAGCCACTTGTGTGGTTTGTATACTCTGTCTCATGCTAACACTAGAGTGAAAGCACCACCAGCATTCAAAAGTGCCAAAACGTCAGCCAGGAAGCATAGTAACTGAGAAGTGGTCTGTGCTCACCACCTGCAGAACCACTCCTTTATTTTGGGTGTCTTGCTAATTGCCTATAATTTCCACCTGTTGTCTGTTCCATTTGCACAACAGCATGGGAAATTGATTCAGTGTTGCTTCCTGAGTGGACCGTGTGATTTCACAGAAGTGTGATTGACTTGGAGTTACTTTGTGTTGTTTAAGTGTTCCCTTTATTTTTTTGAGTAGAATTTTTTCCTTACCCCAGTCTATATAGTTTCTTCCTCAACCCTTTTAAAAGGGCCAACGCTTTCATTTTTAACCTTTTTACTATTTATATTGTTAAAGAACATGTTGAGGTTATTTTTACTCTCCATGTCAATGAGTCTTTCTGTCTCCGACTTTTGCAGCTTTTATCAGTTCTTTACATATTCTACATTTTTCTCTATAGCTTTTTTATGCTTCTTCACTGCCGTCCTGTTTAACACCTTAAGGACTCAGCCCATTTTGGCCTTAAGGACTCAGACAATTTAATTTTTACGTTTTCGTTTTTTCCTCCTCGCCTTCTAAAAATCATAACTCTTTTATATTTTCATCCACAGACTAGTATGAGGGCTTGTTTTTTGCGCGACCAGTTGTCCTTTGTAATTACATCACTCATTATATCATATAATGTATGGCGCAACCAAAAAACACTATTTTTGTGGGGAAATTAAAACGAAAAACGCAATTTTGCTAATTTTGTAAGGTTTTGTTTTCACGCCGTACAATTTATGGTAAAAATGACGTGTTCTTTATTCTGAGGGTCAATACGATTAAAATGATGCCCATTATTATATACTTTTATATTGTTGCGCTTAAAAAAAATCACAAACTTTTTAACCAAATTAGTACGTTTATAATCCCTTTATTTTGATGACCTCTAACTTTTTTATTTTTCCGTATAAGTGGCGGTATGGGGGCTCATTTTTTGCGCCATGATCTGTACTTTTTTTTGATACCACATTTGCATATAAAAAACTTTTAATACATTTTTTATAATTTTTTTTTTAATAAAATGTATTAAAAAAGTAGGAATTTTGAAGTTTTTTTATTTTTTTCCGTTCACGCCGTTCACCGTACGGGATCATTAACATTTTATTTTAATAGTTCGGACATTTACGCACGCGGCGATACCAAATATGTCTATAAAAAATGTTTTTTACGCTTTTTGGGGGTAAAATAGGAAAAAACGGACGTTTTACTTTTTTATTGGGGGAGGGGATTTTTCACTTTTTTTTTTACTTTTACTTTTACATTTTTTTTACATTTTTTTTACATTTTTTTTTACACTTGAATAGTCCCCATAGGGGACTATTCATAGCAATACCATGATTGCTAATACTGATCTGTTCTATGTATAGGACATAGAACAGATCAGTATTATCGGTCATCTCCTGCTCTGGTCTGCTCGATCACAGACCAGAGCAGGAGACGCCGGGAGCCGCAGGGAGGAAGGAGAGGGGACCTCCGTGCGGCGTTATGAATGATCGGATCCCCGCAGCAGCGCTGCGGGCGATCCGATCGTTCATTTAAATCGCGAACTGCCGCAGATGCCGGGATCTGTATTGATCCCGGCACCTGAGGGGTTAATGGCGGACGCCCGCGAGATCGCGGGCGTCGGCCATTGCCGGCGGGTCCCTGGCTGCGATCAGCAGCCGGGATCAGCCGCGCATGACACGGGCATCGCTCCGATGCCCGCGGTTATGCTTAGGACGTAAATGTACGTCCTGGTGCGTTAAGTACCACCTCACCAGGACGTACATTTATGTCCTGCGTCCTTAAGGGGTTAAGTAGTTTAAATGCTTTTTTTTGTCATTTATTTTCCCCTTAACATTTTTATTCATCCACATTAGTTTTCTCCTATTCCTGACCCTTTTATTCCCATAAGGTATATAAATCTTACAGTGAGAAATTAGAGTATTTTAAAAAAAATAAAATAAAATAAAAAATCTCCCTTTTAGTGTCAGTATTCTTGTTTTTTTAGGTCATTATCCCAGTTTATTCAAAGTTTGCCTTCCTAGAGTTCACTGTTTTTGAAGAACCAAGTAATAATGTATTATTATATTATGATCAATATTTCCTAGGTGTACCTCTATCTGCACATTAGTTACTCTGTCAGGTCGGTTGGTTAAAGAGGTACTCCGGTGGTCAACTTGTTTTTCCATTTTTGACTTACCCTATTTGTTTTCTTTCATTTCTATTCTTGTTGTTTAGCCTACTCTATTTTCGTTCTTTGTTGTGTTTTATCCCCCACTTTGTTTTCCTATCTTTGCTTCTATTTCCTGTTTCTTGCTGTGCTGAAAACTACAAATCCCAGCATGCCACATGCCTTGCTGGTTTGGGGCGGCTCCTTTTTTTTTTTTGTTCCGCCCTTTACCCACCCTACTATTTTTCCGGTTCGGCCCCCTTATACACAGCACACTAATATAATCAGCCCTGGTTGGGATACACTGGCATACACACACGAAAGGGACTACAACTCCCAGCATGTGTCATTCAGGAGTTTTCAGTCTGTGGTGTAACACCAGCATGCTGCTTCTGTAGTCTCCTGGGGGTTGTAGTTCACCACACCTCTATAGGGCATACACCAGTGTTTCCCATCCAGGGTGCCTCCTGGTGTTGCAAAGCTACTACTACCAGCATGTCCGGACAGCCAAAAGCTGGCTTGGGAAACAATGCACTTTGTTTGTAATATACTGAAAAGGCTAGGCCAGTGTTTCCCAATCAGTGTGCCTCCAGCTGTTGCAAAACCACAACTCCCAGTAAGCTCTCAGGGCATGCTGGGAGTTGTAGTTTTGCAACAGCTGGAGGTAAACTGGTTTGTAAACACTAGCATACACACACATATAACAGGGACTACAACTCCCAGCATGTGTCATTCATGTGTCATCTACACATGAATGACATGACTACAACTCCCAGCATGTGTCATTCATGTGTCATCAAGGACTGGGGAGGATTTCTATATGTGAAGGGGGGCTTCACAAATAGAAATCGTCCCCAGTCCGAGATTTATTCCCCTGCAGTCTATACAACCCCAGCCTGTGCACTTTGTTGTCCTCCCCCTCAGATAACACTCTTATCTTCTGTCTTCTTTCAGTGCAGACTTGCATCCTCAGAAGACAGAGCAGGGGAAGGGGAGATGAGGAGCTGTGTATGTCCGCTCTCTTTCCCTGCTCTAGCTTCTTTCTCTCATGCACACCGGAGTCCTCTGGGGGAGGGGGAGATGAGGGGCGTGGCTTCTTTCGCTCATGCAGTTCTGAAAGAACAGAGAAAAAAAAGCCCTGAAATGTTGTCCACAGCCTAATCCTAACATGGCCGACGCTGTGGACAACAGTAAGAGATCCAACACAGAACTACAGAACTTCCTGGCCCACAAACAGGTAAGAAAAAAAACACATGCTACACAAACATATAATACATGTCAATTGCAAAAAACATTAACATTAAAAGAAGATGCAATATAGCCAAAAATCTTAACCACCGGGAGTACCCCTTTAATATTAAGTCCAGTAGGGCACCCCCTCTGGTCTGGCTCTGCACCATTTGGGACAGATAATTGTCTTTAGCTATAGTCCGTAACCTGTTTCCTTTATGAGATTCACAGGTCTCAGTCTCCCAGTTTATATCATCGTGATTCAAACCTAGTGGGTCCCGGCAACAGTCAGCAGCCAGGTCCCAATACTAATGATAGACAATGCCAAATGGACTGTTGTCTGGCATTAACTCTTTAGATGCCGCAATCAACTTTAAGTGCTAAAATATCTGCCGTTACCTCAAGTAGTTGACCGGGATCACAGCAACAAAATCACAGGTTCCGACCAGCTGAAAGCACAGATGGAGGGCTTCCATCTATGTGATCATCGTTCCAACAGTGCAGGCAGCCTGTACTAATGGAGCACAGATATTATTGAGCAATGCTATGCTTTGAGACAGCATTGTTTAGTGTTTGCATTTGGAGTAGATTGAAAGGAGTAGTCACATATAAGGTAAAAAAAATAGTGAGTAAAATAGTTTGTCAAATAAAATAAACGCCGCCATATGGTATCTGGCCAGGGAATCCAGCATCAATAAATAAATAAATATATATATATATATATATATATATATATATATATATATATATATATATAATATATTATAATGAACTCTCATACAGCCCTATATATTGAAAAGTAATAGTGTTACAGTGATCACAAGAGGATTTTAAGCATACTCATTTTCATATAAGAAGTTTATATAAAAAAAATGTACCCCTTAGAAACTCAGCTCATTTTCATCGTAAGCAAATTTTCGTTTTTGCATTTTCGTTTTTTCCTTCTTCATAACGCTGTCAATTTTGCATCACCAATTGTACTTTGTCACGTCATCACTTATTTTATAATATAACCTGCGGTGCAACAAAAAAAAATTGTCGTGAGAAATTTTTAAAAAGCCATTTTGTAACTTTTGGGGGCTCCCATTTCTATGCAGTGCACTTTTTCCGTAAAACTGACACCTTATCTTTATTATGTAGGTCCATACAGTTACAAGGATACCCAATTTGTTTTTATTTTAATACTTAAAAAAATTATAAACTACATGCACCAAAATTATGTTTAAAATTGGCATCTTCTGACCCCTATAACTTTTTTATTTATTTTTTTGCGCCATCTTCTGTAGTTTTTATTGGTACCATTTTTCTTTTGATGGGACTTTTTGATCACTTTTTATTAATATTTGTATGTTATATGAAGTGACCAAAAATGCACAATTTTGGACTTTGATTTATTTTTTTTTTTTTACATGTACGCCATTGACCATGTGTTTTTAGCTCGCTTTATATTCTAATAGTCCGGACATTTATGACCGCGTAGCATAGCATTGATCAGTGTTCTATGCGCTCTGCTGCTTCTGCCTGTTGAGCAGGCAAGGAGCGATAGATCGCCAATCAGAAGACGTAGAGGCAGGTAAGCAGGAATATCCCTTACCACCCGTACCATATGGTTGGAAAAGGGTCTAAAGACAGTGAAAGACATTATAGACAGACAGGCTAAGTGTTGGTTACCCCCCTCAGTTTTGCTGACTAAATATGGGCTTCCCCCTTCTCACATGTTTGCCCTGAACCAATTCCATTCTTTTTTCACTAAACGATTGATCAACCTTGATAAGGAATCTTCTGATCACGCATTAGATTGTTTGATTGGTGAAAGTCCACGTAAACTATCAATCTCCATGATATACCCAACCATTAAAAAAGTGCTTCTCAAACTGGATCCAGACACTTTATTCTCTTCCTGGTCGGCATGGATACCAGATGAGGACATCTCTGACTGTATAATGCAGGGGTGGAACATTGTCCGTCGCTGCATTATTAATGAAAGGTGGAGAGAGACATACTTTAAACTAGCACACAAGGCGCTGTACGGATTTAATATTTTACCTTCCCTTGATTTCACGGACAGGCTGACAGCCTGCCCGAAATGTTCTACCCCCCTAACCAACTTATGGCATGGTGTCTGGACGTGTCCATTCACTTTAACTTACTGGCAAATGATAACCGATTATATCACAGAGATTTGGAAGGTAACATAAATGTTACTAACAACACTTGTCTACTCTACATGCATACCATGTTAGACATTTTGTAGGTGGCTCGTTTTTGCTAACTCCTCTACTCCAGGCCGAATAGGTCTTCGCCCATGAAAAGGAATAGCCCTGGTTTACCATAATCTTGATACCCCCAAGGACTATGTACACTTAAAATATGATGTAACGTGCCTCATCTGACATTGTCAGTTGCCCTATTTGTTTTGTTTATTATTCCAATTTGGACATTGTTTTCCTTTCCTGTAATTTCATGGAAATGCCAATAAAATGTTATTAAAAAAAAATCAACTTAGTTTGAATCTGGACCAGGTTCTTCGTCAAGTAAGTCTACACTCCCGCAATCAGCACAACACGCGGTAAGGTGCAATACTCTGTACACGGCATCTTACCATCACAATATTCCACTAGGAATTCTTTTTTTGTCTTATCTTAGAATGTTGATCCAGGGATTTATTCTGATATTTATTCCATATTTGGAGTCTGGAAGGAATTTTTACCTATGAGGTTTTTTTTGCCTTCCTTTGCATCAACTCAGTAGGGACTTATTAGGGATATAGGTTGAACTAGAGGGACTCTGGTCTTTTTTCAACCTAATAAGCTATGTAATGGATGATGATGAGGTGAGGGAGGAAGAAATGAGGGTGTGCTATTTCTCCTCTCCCTCATTGGCAGTTTTGGTGTCTGAGGAAAGCATGCCCTATGGGCCATTTTTTATATTTATAGGGGGCAGGATTTTGTAAAATTGCATTAAAAAAAAAAGTGGGGGTGGGGTGTGGTGCTTAAATTTTTCCCAAACTCTTACTTCAGGATGAAAAAAAATTAAATTCAAATAAATAAATATATACACACACAGATATACAGTCATGGCCATAAATGTTGGCACCCCTGAAATTTTTCAAGAAAATGAAGTATTTCTCACAGAAAAGGATTGCAGTAACACATGTTTTGCTATACACATGTTTATTCCCTTTGGAACTAAACCAAAAAAGGGAGGGAAAAAGAAAATTGGACATAAATCACAGCAAACTCCAAAAATGGGCTGGGCTAAATTATTGGCATCCTTAACTTAACCCCTTAAGGACCGTTTTTTTTTTCCGTTTTTGCATTTTCGTTTTTTGCTCCTTGCCTTTAAAAAATCATAACTCTTTCAATTTAGCACCTAAAAATCCATATGATTGCTTATTTTTTGCGCCACCAATTCTACTTTGTAATCATTGTGCGACAAAATTGAAAAAAAAAAACACCGTTTTGTAAATTTTGGGGGCTTCCGTTTCTACGTAGTACATTTTTCGGTAAAAATGACACCTTATCTTTATTGTGTAGGTCCATACGATTAAAATGATACCCTACTTATATAGTTTTGATTTTGTCGTACTTCTGGAAAAAATCATAACTTCATGCAGGAAAATTAATACGTTTAAAATTGTCATCTTCTGACCCCTATAACTTTTTTATTTTTCCGTGTATGGGGCGGTATGAGGGCTCATTTTTTGTGCAGTGATCTGAAGTTTTTAACGGTACCATCTGTGCATTGATAGGAGTTTTTATTCATTTTTAAATGATCTAAAAAGTGAACAAAAATGCACTATTTTGGACTTTGGAATTTTTTTGCGCGCACGCCATTGACCAAGCGGTTTAATTAATTATATATTTTTATAATTTGGACACTTCCGCACGCGGAGATACCATATATGTTTATTTTTATTTACACTGTTTTTTTTTTTTTTTTTTAATGGGAAAAGGGGGGTGATTCAAACTTTTAATAGGGGAGGGGTTAAATGAAATTCATTCACTTTTTTTTTTCCACTTTTTTTTGCAGTGTTATAGCTCCCATAGGGACCTATAACACTGCACACACTGATCTTTATCATTGATCACTGGTTTCTCATAGGAAACCAGTGATCGATGATTCTGCCGCATGACTGCTCATGCCTGGATCTCAGGCACTGAGCATTCATTCGGCGATCGGACAGCGAGGAGGCAGGTAGGGGCCCTCCCGCTGTCCTGTAAGCTGTTCGGCTGTCCTGCCGCGGCTATCCCGAACAGCCCACTGAGTTAACCGGCAACTTTCACTTTTAGCCGCGCGGCTCAGCTCTGAGCGCGCGGCTAAAGGGTTAATAGCGCGCGGCGCTGCAAACGGCGCTGCGCGCTATTAGCGGCGGGTCCCGGCTTCACTATGACGCCGGGCCCGCCGTGATATGATGCGGGGTTACCGTGTAACCCTGCGTTATATCACCGGAGCAGGACCAAGGACGTACCAGTACGTCCTTGGTCCTTAAGGGGTTAATATTTGGTTGCACACCCTTTGGAAAAAGTAACTGAAATCAGTCGCTTCCTATAACCATCAATAATCTTCTTACACCTCTCAGCCGGAATGTTGGACCACTCTTCCTTTGCATACTGCTCCAGGTCTTATTGGCAGGGTGCCTTTTCCCAACAACAATTTTAAACCAAAAACCATTGGTAATCCTCAGATTTCATGATGCCTTGCACACATTCAAGGCACCCAGTGCCAAAGGTGGCAAAACCCCAAAACATCATTGAACCTCCACCATATTTCACTGTAGGTACTGTTTTCTTCTCTTTGTAGGCCTCATTCCATTTTCGGTAAACAGTAGAATGATGTGCTTTACCAAAAAGCTTGATCTTGGTCTCCTCTGTCAACAAGATGTTTTCCCAGAAGGATTTTGGCTTACTCAAGTTCATTTTGGCAAAATGTAGTCTTACTTTTTTATGTCTCTGTGTCAGCAGTGGGGTCTTCTGCCATAGCGTTTAATTTAAATGTCGACAGTTTGCGCTGACACTGATACTCCCTGAGCCTGCAGGACAGCTTGAATATCTTTGGAATTTGTTTGGGGCTGCTTATCCACCATCCGGACTATCCTGCATAGACACCTTTCATCAATTTTTCTCTTCCGTCCACGCCCAGGGAGATTAGCTACAGTGCCATGGGTTGCAAACTTCTTGATGATGTTGCGCACTGTGGACAAAGGCAAATCTAGATCTCTGCAGATGGACTTGTAACCTTGAGATTGTTGATATTTTTCCACAATTTTGGTTCTCAAGTTCTCAGACAGTTCTCTTCTCCTCTTTCTGTTGTCCATGCTTAGTGGGGCACACAGACACACAATGCAAAAACGAAGTGAACTTCTCTCCTTTTTATCTGCTTTCAGGTGTGATTTTTTTTATATTGCCCACACCTGTTCCTGGCCCCAGGTGAGTTTAAAGGAGCATCACATGCTTGAAACAATCTTATTTTTCCACATTTTGAAAGGGTGACAATAATTTTTTCCAGCCCATTTTTGGACTTTGGTGTGACATTATGTCCAATTAGCTTTTTTTTCCTCCTTTTTTTTGTTTAGTTCCAATACACACAAAGGGAATAAACATGTGTACAGCAAAACATGTGTTACTGTAATCCTTTTCTGTGAGAAATACTCAATTTTCTTGAAAAATTTCTGGGGGGCCAACATTTACAGCTATGACTATGTATAAGTGTGTGTGTGTGTGTGTGTATATATATATATATATATATATATATATATATATATATATATATATATATATTATATACAGTGACTCCACCCCCCCGACCCGCGATGGCCCCGACATACGATCATTTCAACATACGATGGCCTCTCAGAGGCCATCACATGTTGAAGCCAGCATCAACATACGATGCTTTCTTATGTCGAGGCCATCGCATAAACGGCTATCCGGCAGCGCGGACTGCTTCAGCTTCCGCCGGATAGCCGTTTACATAATACATAATACAGTGCAGTGCAGATCTGTACTGCAATGTATTTTATGCGTAAAGTCCCCAAGTGGGACAGTAAAAAAAGAAAAGTAAATAAATAAAAAATTAACAATGAAAATAAACTAAATACACAATCTTCACCCCCCCCCCCCAAAGGGGAAAAAATGATATACATACATTTGGTATTGTTGCGTCAGTAACAACCCAAGCAATAAAACGATCACATTATTTAACCCGCACAATTAATTCCATAAAAAAATCATTTTAAAAAACCTTGCCAAATTTACTACTTTATATCAATGCCACATCTGTAAAACTAAAATAAAAAGTGATCCATATGTCACATGTATCCCCAAAAAATTGCCATCACATTTTGTCGTTTTTTGTGATGACAGACTAAAAATAATGTCATTTATACAGCATAGAGATTTAGAGTAAAAAAAAATAATAAAAAAATGACAGAACTTTTTTTTTTCTAATTTGTACCACCTCCTAAAATAAAGTGACCAAATGCCAATGAAAACATCATTTTTTTAGTTTTACTTTGCTTTAATTTCTGTGAAACACCTAAAATGTTAATCTTCCCAAATGTCATTTGGATTACGTTGAGGTGTGCAGTTCTTATAATGGGGTGATTTACAGGGGCTTCTAACATATACTCTCCTGCTCTGGACAGTTCCTGACATGGACAGAGGTGTCCGCAGAGAACAGTGTGGTCAGACAGAAGAGAACTGTACAACTTCCTCTGTAGCATACAGCAGCTAAGTACTGAAAGAATAAAGATTTTTATATAGAAGTAATTTGCAAATCTGTTTAAATTTCAGGCACCTGTTGATTTTAAAAGATTTGTTTTTCCACCGGAGTAACCCTTTCAGGCCAAAATTGGCCTGGTCCCGAAGGGGTTAAACTCCTAGCTAACCTAATCAACACTGTCCCTCATCTATACAGATACCGAATGGCTTAAAGGGGGTACTCCAGTGAAAACCTTTTTTCTTTTAAATCAACTGGTGCCAGAAAGTTAAACATATTTGTAAATTACTTCTATTAAAAAATCTTAATCCTTCCAGTACTTATTAGCTGCTGAATGCTACAGAGGAAATTCCTTTCTTTTTGGAACACTGATGACCTCACGAGCACAGTGCTCTCTGCTGACATCTCTGTCCATTTTAGCAACCGTGCATAGCAGATGTATGCTAAGGGCAGCATGGTGGCTCAGTGGTTAGCACTGCTGCCTTACAGTGCTGGGGCCTTGGGTTCAAATCCCACTAAGGACAGCAATAAAGAGTTATCATTATTATTATAATGACATCAGCAAAGAGCACTGTGCTCGTGATGTCATAAGAGAGAATTCCAAAAAGAAAAGAATTTCCTCTGTAGTATTCAGCAGCTAATAAGTACAGGAAGGATTTCACCGGAGTACCCCTTTAAGATGGTGCTGGATGCATCACTGATTCCAGCACATAATCGCTAACCACACAGGGATCCACTATGCTTGCTGTCTTGGGGGTATGGATTGAAAGAGTGCGACAGCTAGAGGAGAAACCTCCCGCCCGTGGCTGTGATTGTTATAATGGGTGCTGTTTTTATTTGTATTGACCTACAGAATAACTATACTGTCAGTATTACCCCCTAGAAGTTACACCTCCACCCCCCAAATATTTTTTTTTCGCCATACATTTTATTGTACAATCAAAGGTGTGATTACAGAGCACAATTGGTCACACAAAAACAAGCCCTCAAATGGCTTTGAGGAAGGAAAAGTAAGCATTATGTCTCTTAATAGGCAAGAGGGTAAAAAAAAAAACGTAACAAAGAGAATTGCCTGTGTTGTTGAGGGCTTAAAGGGAACCAATCGTCAGATTTGACCCTATATAATACTTGGCAAAGCGTTATATAGGGTAAAATCATTATCCTCACCATTCCCGGGGGATGCTCCTGCCTGAGATACAGGCTTGAGCAATTGACAGCCTATAACACTGATCCATGCAAAAGCTATGGCTTTACAGGGATCTGTGTAAAGATCAGTGTGTGCAGTGTTATAGCCCCCTAAGACTGCAAAAAAAAGTTAATAAAGGTCATTTAACCCCTTCCCTAATAAAAGTTTGAATCTCTCCCCTTTTCCCATAAAAAAATTAAGATATGTGATATCGTTGCGTGCTGAAATGTCTGAATTATAAAAATATATAATTAATTAAACTGCACGGTCAATGGCGTACGTGCAAAAATATTCCAAAGTCCAAAATAGCGTATTTTTGGTCACTTTTTATATCATGGAAAAATAAATAAAAAGCGATCAAAAAGTCCGATCAATACAAAACGGGTACCGGTAAAATCTTCAGATTACAGCGCAAAAAATGAGCCCTCATACTGGCCCGTACGCAGAAAAAAAAAAAAAAAGATAGGGGGCAGAAGATGAGAATTTTTAACGTATAAATTTTCCTTCATGTACCGGTAGTTATGACTTTTTTCAGAAGTCAACAAAATCAAGCCTATATAAGTAGGGTATCATTTTAACCGTATGGACCTACAGAATAAAGATATGGTGTCATTTTTACCGAAAAAGGAACTGTGAAGGAAGGGAAGCCCCCAATATTTACCAAATGGCATTTTTTCTTCAATTTTGGTGCACAATTAATTTTTTTTTCTGTTTCGCTGTGGATTTTTGGGTAAAATGACTGATGTCACTGCAAAGTAGAATTGGTGGCGCAAAAAGTAAGCCATCATATGGAATTTTATGTGCAAAATTGAAAACGTTATGATTTTTAGAAGGTGATGAGGAAAAAGTGAAAATGTAAAAACTGAAAAACCCTGCGTCCATAAGGGGTTAATCTGGGGGGGCTGGGGTTGTGGGCAATTGGCCTGTTGCACCCCACCTTCCCCATCACCCCCGGATCCGCCACTGTGTGTTGTACTGCATGACCTTTCTATAGTACCTGAGGGAGCAGATATGCCACTCGGGAGCATAGAAAAGCTAGGTGAAAATGTATTACCTAACTTTCCCAGTCTCCTGAATGACTGACATATCTGCTTATAGTGTGATAGTCAGACCCTGTGATTATTATAGGGTCATTAGTCTTTACACGGTCTGACTGTCACACACCCTTTCCAGGACCTTGAATGGCATATCTGTTTACAGGGGTGTGGAAATTAAAATAAAAAAAAACTACTTGTTCAAGGGACTAAAACAGAACACAATCTACAGGGTGGGCCATTTATATGGATACACCTTAATAAAATGGGAATGGTTGGTGATATTAACTTCCTGTTTTTGGCACATTAGTATATGTGAGGGAGGAAACTTTTCAAGATGGGTGGTGACCATGGCGGCCATTTTGAAGTTGGCCATTTTGAATCCAACTTTTGTTTTTTCAATAGGAAGAGGGTCATGTGACACATCAAACTTATTGGGAATTTCACAAGAAAAACAATGATGTGCTTGGTTTTAACGTAACTTTATTCTTTCATGAGTTATGTACAGGTTTCTGACCACTTCTAAAATGTGTTCAATGTGCTGCCCATTGTGTTGGATTGTCAATGCAACCCTCTTCTCCCACTCTTCACACACTGATAGCAACACTGCAGGAGAAATGCTAGCACAGGCTTCCAGTATCCATAGTTTCAGGTGCTGCAGAATGGGCAAAACTAAAATTGGAACAGGACCCTCAGTTTACACAGAAGATTTTGCTCAGTGATGAGGCAAACTTTTATGTGAATGGTGAAGTTGACAAACAAAACCACCGCTATTGGTCTGACATTAACCCACATTGGATAGATCCCTCCAAGACTGTTGGAACACAAAAATTGATGGTATGGTGTGGTATATGGGGTACAAAGCCAGTGGGGTCATTCTTCATCAATGGAAACCTCAAGGCCACTGGATATGCAAAATTGCTACATGACGATGTGTTTCCCTCTTTATGCACTGAAGCTGGCACGTTCCCTGAGTTTTTCCAGCAAGATGGTGCACCACCACATTATGGGTGTCAGGTCCGAGCATTCCTAGATGAACAGTTTCCTGGAAAGTGGATTGGTCGTTGTGGGCCAGTTGAATGGCCCCCAAGGTCTCCCGATCTGAGCCCCTTAGACTTTTATCTTTGGGGTCATCTGAAGGCAATAGTTTGTGCTGTGAAGATACGAGATATGCAGCACCTGAAACTACGGATACTGGAAGCCTGTGCTAGCATTTCACCTGTGGTGTTGCTATCAGTGTGTGAAGAGTGGGAGAAGAGGGTTGCATTGACAATCCAACACAATGGGCAGCACATTGAACACATTTTAGAAGTGGTTAGAAACTTCTAAATAACTCATTAAAGAATAAAGTTACGTTAAAATCAAGCACATTATTGTTTTTCTTGTGAAATTCCCAATAAGTTTGATGTGTCACATGACCCTCTTCCTATTGAAAAAACAAAAGTTGGATTCAAAATGGCAGACTTCAAAATGGCCACCATGGTCACCACCCATATTGAAAAGTTTCCCCCTTCACATATACTAATGTGCCACAAACAGGAAGTTAATATCTCCAACCATTCACATATTATTAAGGTGTATCCATATAAATGGCCCACCCTGTACTTGTTCCTCATGAAAATTCACTTGTCCCGGTAGACAAAATAATTTCATCCATGTAAATAAGGCCTTTATTAGTTTTTGAACTTTTGTTATTTCTTCCTCGCCCTATAATAGCCATAACTCTTATTTCTTGGTCGCTCTTCATTGGGGGACACCTTACTGATGGGTATCTGCTCTTGCCACTAGGAGGCGCTGACACTAGGAAAAAGTCGGCTCCTCCCTGGCAAGGATATACCCGCCCACCTGCGGTGAGGTAATCAGTTATTAGCTAGTGTCAGTAGGAGGCAAGACACAGGTCTATTTTCTAGTAAGGGCTGTTTAGTTAGGTTTTTTTTCTCCCTTCTGTTTCCCTTTTTCAGGTGAGGGTTCAGAAGAATAATCAGGGATGTGGAATTCCTATCGCCCGACGCCTGGGACATGTAGTTCCAGGCGCCGGGCAGGTACATTTTTCCGGCCCTTAGCCCAGCTTCGGGCAAGGGCCTTTACAGCTCCCGACTCCTGCCCGCTCTGTACTCTGCAGCCCCCGACTGTAAAAACTTGCATCCTCTGAAGGCAGTGGGGGGAGGGGAGATGAGAAGCTGTGTATGTCATCTCTCCCCTGCTCTGCCTTCTTTCTGCCATGCAGACCTGAAGGGGGAGATGGAGGGCATGCAGACCTGTGCAGACCTGCGTCCTCTGCCTTCGCTCCCCCCAGCTATAGCTTTGGAAACCTTCGGAGAACTGAATGAAGGAACGGATGCAGTTCTGCACGGGGCGCAATTTTCCAGCCAGCTTGCGGCACTCAGCAGTCTGTATGGAGAGGGCTCCGGACTCCTGCCCGCTCCATACTCTGCAGCCCCCGGCTGTTCTCAGTAGCCGGGGGCCGCCGCTAATAGCCAGCATGCGGTGATCACTGCGGCTGGCTATTATCCCTTTAGATCGCCACCGTCTTTTCCCTACCTGCGCCTGTCTCCAGCGACGATCTGCGGTCCCCAGGCATCTTCTTCTCAGGTACCGGCCTCCATCTTCTCCCCCCGTTCTGCCCGGCATCCAGTATCCTGCGCTGCCATTGGTCAGAATCAGTTCTGACCAATGGCAGGGGATAGGAGGAGATCGCAGCACTGCGACCTCGCTCCTATCCCTCAGGATAATCGAGGCTGTCACTGACAGCTCCGATCATCCCTATTTTCCGGGTGATCGGGTCACCAGAGACCTGATCAGCCCGGAATAGCAGAAAATCACATGTCTGAATTGTCATGTGATTTTTTGTGATCGGCGACATGGGGGTGGGGGGGGCATCCCGGTCCGGTCCCCAACCGGCTAGCGGCGGGGACCAGAATTCCCACGGGCGTATGCATATGCCCCACGTCCTTAAGGACTCGGGATGCAGGGCGTAAGCATACGCCCGGCATCCTGAAGAGGTTGAAAAGTCAGATCAATACCAAAATGGTACCTATACAAAAAACAGATTATGGCGCAAAAAATTAGCCCTCATACAGCCTGTTATGTGTGTGTGGGGGGGGGGGGGGGGGGGAAGCTACAGGAGTCACAAAATTGGCAATTAAAATTCGAAAAAGTTCCGAATTTTTTTAAAATTTGTAAAAAGTGACGTAAACTATACAAATCTGGTATTACTGTAATCAGGCGACCTAAAGTGTGAAACTAACATGTTATCTGACCACAAGGTAAATGGCGTAGAAAAGAAAAACCACCAAATCTGCTAAATTATCTTTTACTATTTCAATTTCACTTCACCTAATGTATATATTTTGGATCAGAGAATGTTATTAAAAAATTAAAAGGTATCATTATATAGTAGGTAGTTATGGCTATTATAGGGCGAGGAGGAAAAAATGAGCGTAAAAGCGAAAATTGGCCTAGACAAGTGGATAGTCATGAGGGGCAAGTAGATTTTGCTCCATTTTAGTCCTGTGGACAAGTAGTTTTTTTTTTTTTTTTTAAATAAAATTTCCACACCCCTGGAATAGGGGCACAGACATAGAGCATGTACTGTAAACCCCTTCTTGCCAGCGTCTTGAGGTTGTACCCTGGGTCCGGGTCCCCCACTACCCCTGCTCACCCCGCTATCTTAGCCTGGTATGATACAGTGTGGCCCTAAGCTGATTGAAGACTTCAGGGTGAGAAGATGGAGCCTTGGGTGAGTGTACTACAACCCCCCACCCCTTCCCCCTCCCTCTTGCTCACCCAGGAGTCCCCTTTCTCTCATGTTCAGCTGCCATTCCACATGGCTGTGCTGGACCTCCCATGGCCTCTGCGTTGCCGGCGGCACTATACCTTTAGAGGCCGGGCCGGTGATCTGTTTCCCACTTTCCCCTTTTTTCATGTGGGTGCCCCCCTATCCTTGCTGTTTGCACCAGGCTCAGCAAGCTGCCCACGTTTTCTTACCTCCTTGGCTGGCGGGTCTCTGATCTCATGCGGCCAGGGGGTGCAGTAGGGTGGGACAGGACCGACCATGCCATATTTCTTCCTCCGACCTAGTCCTGATGTGGCCACCGCTCTGCAGCGGGTGCTGGATGCCGCATCTATCTTCCTGGCGACCGGCTCCCCGACCGTGTGGCTGTCTCCAGCTAATGCGGCTGGGCCATCCTGCCGGCACTTTGTAAGTTTAGTCCCCAGCTTTATTAATGTTAGGCTTCTTATTGGCGGCACCCGGGGGTGGGTTTTTTCCAAGGTAACCACAAGGTAAATGGCGTAGAAAAGAAAAACCACCAAATCTGCTAAATTATCTTTTACTATTTCAATTTCACTTCACCTAATGTATATATTTTGGATCAGAGAATGTTATTAAAAAATTAAAAGGTATCATTATAGTAGGTAGTTATGGCTATTATAGGGCGAGGAGGAAAAAATGAGCGTAAAAGCGAAAATTGGCCTAGACAAGTGGATAGAAAATTGGCCTAGACAAGGGCCATCCTGCCGGCACTTTGTAAGTTTAGTCCCCAGCTTCATTAATGTTAGGCTTCTTATTGGCGGCACCCGGGGGTGGGTTTTTTCCAAGCACACAATCGGGCCGGGCAGTCTGTTTCTGTCCCCAGGCCGCAGCCACTGGGCTTTTATTATCTGCCCGTGGCTGAGGCGCCATTACTGCAGCGCCGTTCCGGTCCTTCCTTCCCCCCCCCCCCCCCCCCCCTGTCCGGCGTGCTCCAGGGGTTAACTTACCCCTTCTTCCGGGGGGACGTGGACAGCGCACACTTTTCTCCCGTGCTGTTCTCCGCTCTCCTGGGTTTCTGTTTAACTTTGTTTTAAGAAGAAAAAAAAAGCAAGGGTGTATTGGTGTACAGCACTGCTGCTTCTAGTGGCCAATGGTGGTTATTTCTTCTAGATCTGGTTATTCTACCCAGATCCTGTGCCTTGTGGCAGATCAAATATAGTATCTGTTATGTCAGCTTACATTTTTTTTTTTCTGTGCTGGCTTTGGCAGTACATATACCATACACCAATAAATATATTAATAAATTAATGAATATAATAAATTAACAGACATATTGGTACCATACTGTGCATATTGAATGGCGCCTGCACTAGGATGACATGCAACTTTGAAGCGTTCCATAAGTATATGTCCGGTCACCCATCAAGGGGGTGTCCTGGCATGTCATACAATATGATTCCCTCCTCTACGGGCTTCTGTGGCTAGTGCTCCGGATCCTTACGTCTAGTGCGAGGTCTCCGTGGAAGCGTCCCTGCGTGGGCTTTGATTGGTCCTGATGTCGATATGTCTGACAGTAGGCTTTCCGTTCACTCATCTCTCAGCTGCCACGTCCGTTGCTGGCACGCCAGTACCCCACTACTAGTGCAGGTGTCCGATGGAGTGACCCGTTCTCTACTATGGACCCATACCAGTAAGCTAGACAGTGGCCTGCATGGTTTCCTCACATCACACAGCTGATGTATCTGCGGCTGGAATTCCAGTTCCCCACTGCTGTGCGAGGTGTCCAAAGGAATGACCCACTGTATCCTATGGACCCATACCAGTAAGCCAGACAGTGGTCTGCATGGTTTCCTCACATCACACAGCTGATGTATCTGTCACTGGAAGTTCCAGTACTCCCCTCCTCTACGAGGCATATAAAGACGTGTTCCATGGATTCTAGACAAGGTAATGGGGCTGCATTCCATGGCTCCTCAGCCTCCCTTGATCTCCCAAGGTGGCGGGGACACTATCCACAGCTCCTAGGCCTCCCCTCATTCCCACATGTGGCAATGGGGCACAGTGATCGCCTATCTGGCTGTCCCCTTTTATCCAGCGCCTGGAAGTGTACTTGTTCAGCCAGACTGCTGTTTGCACTGTCCCCATCTCTGTTGATCTCCCATCTCTGGGCTGCCACGTGCTTGGTCAGGTTTCCCGTACCTCTCTGCTGGTGTAAGGACTCTGGATGAGGGTCCCTGCAGGTACTCTGTACTGATACCAGTCAGCCAGACTTTCGTCTGCTGGGTCTCTTCCTGAGCATTCAGGAATCCTATACCAGTCAGCCCAACGGTTGTCTACATGGGCTTTTACTACTTCGGGTCCACTACCATACACTTCCCATGCCGTGGACGGTAATTCAGGTTATCCACTGCTATGGTGTAGTTTCAAGTTAGTCTCCCCATGTTGCTCCATGGACCCAATACAATACACCACATACTGGTTTGCAGGGTTCCCTCCTTTATCAGGTTCCTTCCTACATGCCTGCCGCTCTCTAGGCCGAAGGCTGGTAGCCCTTTTTCGGTGTGAGATTCTGTCTACTGCAACCGGTGTGACCATGGTCCCTAGGCCATATATCCAGACGGTGTTTGCATGGTTTCTACTCTGCCAGGTCACTTTCCCCATTCTTGCCGCTCCCACAGCTACAGTCCGGTGATTCATTTTCCAGGTTAAGTTCCAAGAGTGTCTCAGTGGTTCCATTGGATCTTTTATACCTGCCTGTCAGACTGTGTCTGCATGTTTCCTTTGGCACCTTTAGGAAATGTGTGGGCGTTTCCTGCAAGTTCCATGGACTTTCACAGAAACAGCTGCATTTTCTGTTCCCCTTCTAGCCTGTGTTCCAGGCTTGCAGAATTTTGGATGTCTGCACTTTCTTTCCTGCCTGCAGTCTTGGTACCCCACTATCAGGTGGTAACCATGTCTGTGTCTCTACATGTGCTAGGCCACTCTACACGTGTAGAGCCCTCCTTCCCTTTCCTTCGGTGGGCCTTTCCTCGAGCCTTCCTGTGATTTTGTTTCCACAGGTTTCCGACTGTTAGGCACCACTGTTCCGGCTTGGGGCATAATTGGGCGACACAGTTGGTTCATCATCCCCTAACCCCCCCCCCCCCCCACAACGCCTCCAGGTACTTGTCCTGTCCTGCAGGATGATTCAGACGCCAGCTCTGTTGCCCTAGAACGACCAGGATGGCTCAGTGGGTCCGGTGTTTTCCACGTTGGCGTGTTCCCCTCCACACTTTGATTGCTGTGGGGGCATGTACTTCTTACTTCCATTCATAGTCACGTCTTGATATCTTTGCACAGCACCAGTGTACAGATTTCCGATCTCTCGGGGACACAAGTTTGATCCTCCATTCCTCGATATTTTGTTGCAGGGTTCCTGGGGACTAAGTCCACCCTGTACTTTGCCCCCTTGCCTTTGGATGGCATTTCCCTGCTCCTGTAGTACCTGGCACACTTGACCATTCCCCTTCCACAGGGGGTACGGGGATCAGGGAGCTTGGCATGGTCTGTACCTGGTCTTCATCGCGACCACCCCTTGTTTTCCCCTCCTCTACATAAGTGGGGTACCTGGCCTGGCCCTTATTTTTTTGCTGAGAGCAATCAGCTGATCTGCGCACCTTTTGCAGCCTGGCTCTCTTCCGTTTTTTTTTTTTATCTACTGCTGCTCATACAGACTGCACACTCCCCTCTGTTGGCAGAGTTTGTGATCTTGTATGGCTCGGCGACAGCCGGTCTAGCACAGTCTGTTGTTTGGGTCCTGCCATTGCTCTCCTCCCTCGGTGCAATCTACCTGGAGGGGTTTGTTCCTCCTTTCCCTTGTCCGTGTCAGCTGCGCTATACCGACACTATGGTCTTCTGGAGTAACCTTCCCTTTGTTCCTCAATTCCTGTCCTGATGGGACGTTGCTTTGGTCCACTCAGACCGCTGGGGTCCATGTCTGGTTAATACAATACAGGAATTTAGGTGCACTACTGTGGTAGATGTGAACAATGACATTGGTTAACCTTCAACACTGATGTTAAAATTGAGACAGTCTAAAGGGGCGACACGCCTTCTTTACCGTGAGGACTGTGAATTTATGGAACGGTCTACCTCAGGAACTGGTCACAGCAGGAACAATTAACAACTTTAAAACCGGGTTAGATACATTCCTGGAACAAAATAACATTAATGCTTATGCAGAATTATAAAGCTACATCCCTTTCCCTTATCCCCTTACACCCTTCACTTCAATTCCCTGGTTGGACTTGATGGACGTATGTCTTTTTTCAACCATACTAACTATGTAACTATGTAACATTAGCCAGTATATCCTTATATGAAGGACATACCTGAGCCTTCACACCAATGCCAAGGTTTCTCAAGTGGCACAGGACCCAACACTAACCGATCTTTGCATGATAAGCAAAACCAGGGGCTAGTGGGCAATTACAGCAGCATTAGGCCTGACTCACAGCCTGCTCCCAGTTACCTTCAGTGTGGCTGAGCACTCATACAATTGGAGCAGGGAGGCAGACTATAAGCCCCACCCAAGTTGGCTGATATGTTGCCGGCCTCACAGGTGGACCTTAATGCTGCCTTAATAGTGATCAAGGTGCATTAAATGTGGAGTTTATACACCTCCAAGTATAAGATTTAAACAACAACAAAGACGTGGTCTCAAATGGCAGGAGGTGCTCAACTCCAAATGCGGTTGTGCATATATGTCTCATTTTAACATCAGTGTTGAGGGTTAACCAATGTCATTGTTCACATCTACCACAGTAGTGCGCCTAAATTCCTGTATTGTATTATTCTAATTGTTACACATCCACACCGTTTATCTGGTGTAGGATGCCATTGTGGCACTTGTAGTCTGTTGCAGGCATCCCCCATTGTATGCATTTTTATTCTGGGGATCACCCTTAGCAACACACCACAAAGGATCTGCTCGCCCGAGCCTATATGCACAACCGCATTTGGGGTTGAACTCCTCCTGCCATTTGAGACCACATCTTTGTTGTTGTTTAAGTCCATGTCTGGTTAGTCTTCGTGTCTTGGACTCTATCCTGATATGCTGTGGCGTGCCTTCTTTTCTAGGTCGGCCTTTCTGGTTCGTGGGCTTTACTGATGGTTGTGGCCTCTGGCAGCTCTACCTCCTTAACTTCTCTGCGATTCCGTGGTGGGGTGGTCTTTCTATACCGCACGTCGTCTCGTCTGGACGTAGAAGTTTGTCCCAGAGCGTTTCACAGACTTTGGGTTTACTTGCGTCTTCCAGGTGACTCGGCAAACCTCCATTTCCCATGTCTGCCGCTCCAGTGTTCCGGCATGCTCCATTTGGCAGTTTATTCTTAAAAGTACGTCTTCCTGGTGACCCGGGTACCTCCAGTTCCCTTGCGGTCGGTCCGGTGTTCGGGGATGCTCCTTTTCAGGGCATTCTGCTCCTTTTTTGGCCTTATTCCCTTCCGTCTCCTCCTTCAGGGCCCATGTACTTCCGAGGCGGTGGGAGTTCTGGTCATCCGGTTTACGCTACTTGAGCTCATTTTGCCTCCCAGGTGCTTGTGGCGGGCCAGGTTTTTGGTTGGCAACTGTTCCGGTCATCGCTTTTATGCAACAGGCCTCTCCAGAACCTGTCTCCTTCTTCTTTCTTCCAGTGTTTTTCTGGTCTCCCCCTCTTCTACTCGTTTTCTGCTCAGGCGTACGCTGCTCTCCCTGGCGTCTTTTTCTGCCATGTTCTCTTGCCTCGGTTGACTCTGGACAGGGTTCCCTTGTTGTGCCTTTTTCTGTTTTCCTGCCGAGCTAGCCCTCTGTCTGGTTCTGTGTTCCTTGGAGTTGATTTCCTATCTCCTCCCGGGATGGTTCCGGCCCCACTGGTTTCCGATCGACCTTTTTTTTTTTTTTTTTCTTCTATATTGACCGTAGGCTTGGAGTCCCTACATAGGACAGTCTCTTCTTGGTGTCCTAGTCCATCACCATGGATAGCGGTTCTTCCGGGAGCTCAGTTTGTGGGCCTCGTTTGGCTCTGCCAGGATCTCGTCCGCAGGCCTTACGGTTGAGTGGGTTCGGTCTCTGAACTGATTCCCCTTTCACTGTTGGTTGGGTTTTTTCCCACACTAGGGGACTGCTTTGGTACATCCCATCAGTAAGGTGTCCCCCAATGAAAAGGAGATTTTTTTTTTTTGTACTCACCGTAAAATCTCTTACTCGTAGCCTTCATTGGGTGGACACCGCACCCACCCTTTCTTCATCTTTTTTCCGAATAGTTTTTTTCCGTTTTTATTTTTTTTTTAAATCCGGGATTCCTTTCTAGGGTCCTTTTGGACGTATGTCTTTTTTTGGCTTCTCCTACTGCTTTGTGACAAAACTGATCACCTCACTGCAGGTGGGCGGGTATATCCTGCCAGGGAGGAGCCGACTTTTTTTTTTTTTCCCTAGTGTCAGCACCTCCTAGTGGCAAGAGCATATACCCATCAGTAAGGTGTCCCCCAGTGAAGGCTACGAGAAAGAGATTTTACGGTGAGTACAAAAAAATATCCTTTTTTTCGATCTACAGACTCATATGAGGCTTGTTTTTTGTGACACCATTTGCACTTTATGATATATATACAAATTTGTAGGTATTCTTTTTTTCTCACCATTCACCTTGTGGTCAAACTTATATATTATTTTGATACTTTAGGTCTGCCTGATTACACAAATACCAAATTTGTTAGTTTCTGTGATGTTTTACTATCTTTTTAAAAAAAAAATTACTTTTTACTTTTAAATTTTTAAAGGGTACCTGTCACCAAACTAAACTATTAATATATTGTTCTTTATGTAATTATAATTAGCTATTTACTTACTGTTAAAATTCTCAACCTTTTATATGTTTTTTATGTGATTGAAAAAACGGCCACTAGGTGGCTCTGTTCTGTTCCCTGCGCAAGTCAAACAGTTAGTTTGGTCTCCTCCCGGATTTGCAGAAGTTCAAACTCAGGAAGTGTGTGTGGGGCATGGCAAGGCACAGCTCTCACAGGCTTCAATGACGTAGCATCTGCTGGGGAACGCCCACTTTCTCCTGCCAGTTGCTCACACAATGTGTGCAAGGGGAGAGGTATGATACACAGCTTTTTAAAGCTCGGAAACATTTTTTAAGGGAAAGAAGGGGTGTTAGGAGTAGTTAGGTAATATAATCGGAGTTAGTTTACAAAATATGGTTTGACGGGTACTCTTTAAAAAATAAAATAATTCTTGACCCCTATAACATTTTAAATTTTCAGTATACTGGGCTGTATGATGGCTCATTTTTTGGGCTATAATCTGCTGTTTGTATCTGTACCATTTTGGTATTGATCGGACTTTTTGAACTCTCTTATTAATTTTTTCTGGGATATGATGATATAAACATAAAAAAACGCAATTCTGTGATTTGGTATTTTCTTTAAGTTAGCGCCATTTACAGTATGGGATATAAAATTTTATTTTTCAATAGTTTAGACAATTGCGCACCCGCCAATACCAATATAAATGTTTATTTTTATTATGTTTACATTTTTTTATATGGAAAAGGGGGATGATATGAATTTTTAATATGGAAGGGGTTAATAAGTGTTTGTTTTTTTTAAACTTAAACTTTTTTACATTTTTTTTTTAAATACACTTTATTAGGAGAAATCATTAGATTCTTCATACAGATCAATGCAGTTCTATTGAACTCAATTGATCTGTGTTCATTTGGTTGAGCCTGCTCAAGGCAGGCTCAATCAAATGCAGATCCAAGGGGGGGCAGCCATGGATGCAGAGGTAAGCCCTCCTACTACCTCCACAGTGGATCTCCCCGGGGGAGAGGCCATCCACCCCACTAGACCACCAGGGATGGGTATAAGATCCCTTTAGATGCCGCTGTCAACTGTCACAGCGGCAATCAAATAACCATCCGCAGTGATCGCCACATGCCGGGCTATTAGCGGTGCCCCCCCGGCTACTGAAATTAGCCAGGGGCTGTCCACTCCTGCACCTCTCACCGGCGTTATAAAAATAAAGGGGATACAGGCTTAAATCTATGAAAAATTCACCTGCCCGGCACCCGGAATTACAAGTTATGAAGTGTGCAGAAAGTGATACAGCTATAAGCAGATATGCCATTTAGGAGGCCAGTACGCCTTGATAAGACATTCTTACCTAGCTTTTCTATCCTCTTGAATGGCATATCTGCTTATAGCTGTATCAGGTTATGCAAAGGCACACTACACAACTCATATAATAGTCCCGTTAAATTACTGGCGGCCGAGTTGGTTGCAATACTAAGCAGATGTGCCATTTAGGAGCCTAGAAAAGCTTGGGGATATTGATATGCTCTACCACATAGGATAGACTAAAAAGTAGCCATTATTATTATTTTTTTAAATCCCATTCGGGACAGAAAAAGAACACGTGATCACACCACAGCAACCTTGTAGAAAAATTATAATTTTTCTACACGGTTGCTGTGGTGTGATCACGTGTTCTTTTTCAGTCCTGAATGAGATTTTTAATAATTATGATAATAATAATCGTCGTCATAACAAAAAAGGCTGTCCTCTGTAATAGTGTTTCTTTCTGTAGACCTGGATATCAATTTGTTCTGTGATTGATATTAATATGGTGCCTGCAACTGTCACTTTAGGCAGTAGGCACCTTTCAGGAAGCTGTGACAGACTGTGGGAGCAGGCAGGTTTGGACACTAGTTGCGGGAGCGGGTGGGGGTGGAGCACACTGCGTATGAGTAGTGGTGCATGATGTGATTGGGGGGGGGGATAAAATAACTATGATCTACACAGACAGTGATAAACTCTCTTGTGATGTCAAGCATATGATACTACAAATGTCTTACTTTGCACAATATTTTTACAACATTTACAACACAATTTAAGGCTAATACATAGACTTGGACAGATTAATAAATCTGGGCTTATGTGTGTACATGCGTGTTTTTGTTTTTTTGTTTATTTGTGATGCTAATTGATTGTTGTGGTAGTTATGAATGGACTCTATTTGAGATGAGCGAAGTTACAGTGATTCGATTCGTTACAAACCTTTCTCGGCTCGGCAGTTGATGACTTATCCTGCATAAATGAGTTCAGCTTTCAGGTGCTCTGGTGGGCTGGAAAAGGTGGATACAGTCCTAGGAGACTCTCTTAAGACTGTATCCACCTTTTCCAGCCCACCAGAGCACCTGAAAGCTAAAACTAATTTATGCAGGCTAAAGTCAGCAGCTGCTGAGCCGATAAGTTTGTGGCAAATCGAATCACTGTAACTTTGCTCATCTCTAGACTCAATATTTTGTAGGATTCCTGTTGGCATACAGAGTAGTTCTGTGCATAAGGCATGTGCTTTCATAATTAGTTTGTGGGATAGTCACGTAAGATAGTAATTCATCTCTTTAGAGCCATAAATACTGCTGTATTTTCATATGACACGTTACAGCATGCCTTTTTTTTTTCTTTGTGGATTTTGAAATTCTGTGTGTTCCAGATGTGTGCTCATTTCAATTGCATGTATCTTACCATATTTCTCCAATAGAAGTTAATCTTAGTTAACTATAACTTACACAGATATTCAGTTTTTCATGTTGTGAACCGTGTTTTTAGAAGTGAAATTTACTTTTAAAGACTCCTCTTAACTAAATTTTTTTTTGATAGATTCTTGACTTTGGCTTGGCTCGGCACACAGATGAGGAAATGACTGGGTATGTTGCCACAAGGTGGTATCGGGCACCAGAAATCATGCTAAACTGGATGCATTATAATCAGACAGGTACAACATTTGCTTTCATAACTTATTGAGTATATTCTTTCTGCCACTTTTTGCAAACCCGCTAAACCAATACAAAATGTTAATTTCTCACAGCCCTACATCAAAGGGAACCTGTCACAATAAAAATGCAGTGTATTCTGCAGGCATCATGTTATAGAAGAAAAGCAGAGCAGATTACTTTATAGATTTTTGGAAAAAGGATAACTTTATCATGTAAATATCTGCTCTTACTAGGCTAACTAGTCATGCGGGTGGTCCTACTCGGTGATTGACAGCAAAAGACAGATTGCTGTCAAGAACTGATTAGCAGAGCCCACATGACTACTTCATCCAAAATTCCTCCGCATGTGGGCTGGATAAATCAGGCGCTTGGAGATTTAATTGGATACTTTACTTCTATTTAAAAATCTTAATCCTTCCAGAATCAGCTGCTGTATGCTCCACGGGAAGTTGTATTTCTTTCTGGAATTCTTTTCAGTCTGACCACAGTGCTCTCTGCTGACACCTCTGTCCATGTCAGGAACTGTCCAGAGTACAGGCAAATCCACATAGCAAACCTCTCCTGCTCTGGACAGTTCCTGATATGGACAGAGGTGTCAGCAGAGAGCCCTGTGGTCAGACAGAAAAGACCACCAGAAAGAAATACAACTTCCTGTAGAGCATGCAGCAGCTGATAAGTACTGAAAGTAATTTACAAATCTGTATAACTTTCTGGCACCAGGTTAATTTTAAAAATGTGTTTTCCACCGGTGTACCCCTATAGGGTAAGATTAAATGTTCAATTTACCTAATCGCTCATGACAGCACCCTCCCAATAGTCCTCATCTCCATCCTTCCCCCAGTCTCAGTGGTATTTAGGAGGTGGGGGCTGTGGAGAAGCGCCGTCTCTGGCGCCGGAGCGTAGCTTACGCAGCAACACCGGCGGATGTGACATCAAGCCGGCAGTGTAGCATCACTTCCGGCTCCATTCAAAAGCGGTGCAGGATTTCTCCTTTTCGGATTCCCTGTCTGCGTTCTCAGTGTCCAGAACCCTGTGGACAGCAGGCAGGTAGCCAGCAGCAATATCCACAGCAACAGACGCCCAAGCCTGCAGCAGTACAGCAGCCTGCAGCAGAAGTATCCAGTGGCAGCAGCCTGCAGCAGATCATTCCTGGTTGCCCTGCAGTATTTTGCTAAATGAACTCCTCCAGCATGTCGGAGCATTCGACAGAGGGAGGTGGATGCTCCAAGAAGAGTAGTTCCAGCCCCACTAGCCTGACTTAGCCATAGCCTGACTTAGCTATCAGAATATGGAATGCAATTGAAATGATCTCACCAGAAGTAGACCCTACTTCTGGTGAGATCATTTCAATTGCATTCCATATTCTGATAACTAAGTCAGGCTATGGATTTGTTTAGTAGGGTAGTAAGAAGTAGTCTTCTAAATCCTGTAATAAAGAATGTGCAGAATGTAGGAAGCCATTAGATCCTGCCTATAAAAAATGTGAGTTGTTGTGGCCCAGGAGTCCTCTGCAATTGCTAGCAACCTAAGAGTAATGATCCGGGAGGAGGTAGATTCATCCCTTAAAGGACTAGGAATTGTCTGGAATGTCGGTTTTTCAGCCTCCTCTGTGGTCACCCCTTCCATTTCCAGTTCCCCTAGTGTTCAAGAGGAAAATCTTACTCTATATTACTCCTCTTATGAAGAGCAAGAAGAGTTTAAATCCAAATTGCTCTTTTTTCCAGATGATACTGATCAGCTCCTTAAAGCAATCCACCGAACTGCTAATCTTGAGAAGAGTAGAGAGATGGTCACGGCCGAAGATGCCCTTTATGATGGCTTAGGCCCAAAGAAGTCCCGTATATTCAATTTGCGTAAAAGTATCAGGCAAATAATTAAGGAATGGGAAGATCCTGAGAAGAAATCTTTTTTTCCTAAACTCTTTAAAAGGAAGTACCCCTTTGAGGAGTCAGTTACTAAATCATGGGATAGAGCCCCGTTAATTGATGCCCCGGTGGCTAAAATGACAAAAAAAATCTGCCTTGCTTTCCGCCTTGTGGATCTGGGAACCCTGTCTGACCTGAGTTCTTTAACAAAAACTATGCAACTTCCGCTGTAGTATACAGCAGCTGATAAGTACTGGAAAGATTAAGATTCTTAAATAGAAGTAATTTACAAATAATTTTATTTTTTGGCACAAGTTGATTTAAAAAAAAAAAAAGTGTTTACCACCCGAGTACCACTTTATGCTATATCACATGTTATATGAAAATAGGGAGGGGTGTACTTTACTATAAAATTCTTATTAGGCGGTTGGCTGAAGGGTTTACATTTGTTATAGGTTCTATGTCGTCTTAAATTTATAAGCTATATGTACAAAGAGCAGTACTTCTCAATGGACAAAAAGCCTTTCAGCCCCTAACCCATTGGTGTACACAGAAGTGCTCATCTTGCTCAGTTGTGCTAAAATTCTCAACTCTTTTAAGGATTAAGAAGTCTTGTGCTTTTGGGTTTCACTGGATACTCTAGCAGACAAGCTTTACATGCTTTTCAAAGCATTACATGTTTTGAACTGTGGTTATAAAATAAGTAATAAAGGGAAAAAAAGACATAGACAAAGGTTAGAAAGACAGTTGTTTGGAAATCAAAATGTGGTCTATATTTAACGGACAACGTGTTATGAGAACAAACTGCTCACAAATTAATGAAAATGTGAACTTTTATTTATTTTTATATCCCTTCCCATTTCTCATCTCAGAAAGTATACTTCAGGGATGTTTGGTGGGTGGAAGAGGAGCAGAAGAGGTAATACCTTTTCTGCTCCTGATACAAGCACCTTTTTTTTTATCACCCGTCATTGCGCACAGAGCGAACTCGCTCTGTGCAGTAATGATAGCGCAGTGCCGCAACGGCGATAAGGATAAGATTTCTAGGGGTGGAGTACCCCTTTAGCGCTGCTGTAATTGACAGCCAGGTC
>NC_079190.1:305400916-305468416 GCF_029499605.1 Hyla sarda | reverse complement strand
ACTGATATCATTGTGTATTGTCCTCACTATAGAGAAGACGTCACCTGTAGTCACTGATATCATTGTGTATTCTCCTCACTATAGAGAAGACGTCACCTGTAGTCACTGATATCATTGTACATTCTCCTCTCTATGTCCTATCAGAGCTGTAGTCACTTGTAGTTTCATTCACCATAACTGTAGAACTTACAACTCCCAGCATAACCTCACCACTGCTCAAAGGGGTACTCTACTGGAAAACATTTTTTATGGTTTATCAATTGGTGCTACAAAGTTAAACAGATTTGTAAATTACTTCTATTTAAAAATCTTAATCCTTCCTGTACTTATTAGCTGCTGTATAAGTGATTCACAGGAAGTTCTTTTCTTTTTTAATTTATTTTCTGTCGGACAAAGGTGTCAGCACAGAGCACTGTGGTCAATGTCAAGAACTGTCCATAGTAGGAGCAAATCCCCATAGCAAACCTATCCTGCTCTGGACAGTTCCTGACATGGACAGAGGTATCAGCAAATAGCACTGTTGTCAGACTGGAAAGAACTACACAACTTCCTGTGGAGCATACAGCAGCTGATAAGTACTGTAAGGATTAAGATTTTAAATAGAAGTAATTTAAAAATCTGTTTAACTTTCTGGCACCAGTTGATATAAAAGTAAATGTTTTCCAGTGGAGTACCCCTTAAAGTAATTCTGGGAGCTGTATATTTAAATGGTGAAAACTTCTTTAACACTTTCCTATTCTGTGGCAACTGATATATCTGATTATTATACTGGAATTTCTCACAATGCGCTACAACAGTGGTGTAAGTCACAACAGGCTGAAAACTTACTGGGGGGGTATGGGGGTGACACCATTTTCTACCGCACCGGGTGACACCAACCCTAGCAACACCACTGGGAACAAGCAGGTTATATACAGATATATTTGTGTGGATAAGTTCATGAATATTCATGAGTCGGGCGGCAGCTCCGCCCAGCTAGAATGACGCGTGGCCGAGTCCGAGATGATAACACCTCCCACTGAGTCTCAAGCCAGGGAATAACAGAAAACTAAAAATATAGATATCTTAAGAACCGCTGAACCATTTTTAACCAGGTAAGGAGCGTTTTAATCAGGATCACCCGCACTACAAGCCTGTGTAACAGGTTTAGTGGGGGTGATTCTGATGACAGATTTCCTTTAAAAAGTAGTCTTATACGCCAGAAAACACAGTATTTAGATTTATTCTTATAAAACTCATTGGCACTTTTGACATAGAATTAATGGTTGGTGAGGACATTGTAGTTCCTTCTAAAACACTCTTTAATTCAAGTTTGTCTAAACCTAGCAGCTCCAATGCTTGGTTACGTGCTTAAAGAAAACGTGTTCGTTTTAGTTGAATAATCAAATCAGCCGACCTATAATTCAGAAACCGAAAAGGGGCCTGACTTAGCTTCTAACAGAGACAGACATATTTTTCAGGCACATCACTGTTTGAGCACTGACACAAGGAGGGAGTCCTCTTCCACTGTGTGCAGACACCAAAACAGAAGTGGTGTGGCCAGTTCTAGGCAAGCAGGTCTCAAACATGAAGATGCACAAAGATTTTAAAGGGGTTATCCACCATAATGTGATTTTAGTGCAAACCTGCCAGGCTATCTTTTTGTGAACTGGGTATTTCCTGTTGGAGCTCGGTGTCAAACTACACATCCCATATTTCCATGTTTGTAAATGTGAAGTTACATTCCTTCCTCCCACACATTTGCTACCCTGCACAAATGAGCTGCATCCATTCAAAAGACCAGGGTGTTTTCTCGTCAGGGGCCTACAACTGTTGCACAAAGCCCTCTCTCCCAGCAGATGACAGTGGGGGGTGAGTGAGGGTCTGGGTCTGTGAGCAGAGCTACAATGATCTTTAGAATGAAGTAGTTAAAATGATCCCCCAGTATAGCCATACCTATAAAAACACCTGACAATATTTTGAAGTGTCACCAAAATAGCCTTGATTAATGAAGTCCACAAGACCTTTGGAGGTGTTTTAGTTTAGTAAGCTTTCAGGTGGGGCCTTCATGGATCAACTTGTTTTTTTGGCACGTTCCACAGATGCTCGATCAGATTGAGATGTGGGGATTTTAAAGTCCAAGTCAACACAAACTCTTATTATTCATACTACTTAACCCATTAAGTACCAAAACACTTAAGCCTGTATTCCCTTAAACCCCTTGGGGACGGAGCCCATTATTACCCTAGGGATGGGAGCATTTTTTGCAAATCTGACCACTATTACTTTATGTATTAAATAAATTTGATTACGAGAATGTTTTTTTCGTGACATATTCTACTTTATGTTAGTGGTAAATTTATGTCGCTTACTTGCATCATTTCTTGGGGAAAAATTTCCAAATTTCAGGAAAAATTTTAAAATTTAGCATTTTTGGAACTTTGAAACACTCTGCTTGTAAGGAAAAAGGACATGTCAAATAGATTACATATTGATTCACATATAAAATATGTCTACTTTATGCTTGCATCAAGTATTGCAGCAATTTTCTAATTTTTCCTGAAAATTTCAAAATCTAAAACTTTACTGGTCTCTGAAAAATTCAGAAGTGAATATGAGAGTCTTTTTGTTGGAAATCCCCTATAATGGACCCCATTATGAAAACTGCACCCCTCAAAGTATTCAAAATGACATTCAAAAAGTTTGTTAACCCTTTAGGTGAAGCAACAATATGGAGAAAAATTAAAATCTCAAATTTTTTTTTTTACACTAAAATGTTATTGTAGCCCCATTTTTTTTTTCATTTTTACAAGAGGTAAAAGGTAAAAAAAAAAGGCCCTCCATAACTTGTAATTCATTTTCTTTCGAATAAGGAAATACCTCATACATGGATGTAAAGTGCTCTGTGGGTGCAATAGAGGGCTCAGAATGGAAGGAGCGACAATGGCATTTTGGAGAGCGAATTTTGACGAAATGGTTTTTGGGGGGAATGTCACATTTAGGAAGCCCCCATGATGCCAGAACAGCAAAATAAAAAAATTAAAAAATAGTATGCCATATAGTTTTATTTAACTACACTCCTTAAGGAACGTAACAAGGGGTACAGTGAGCCTTTAAACCCCACAGGTGATTGACAAACTTTCGTAAAATTGGGACGTAAATATAAAATATATATATATATATATATATATATATATATATATATATTCTCCAAAAAATGCTGGAGTTACACATTTTTCATTTTCACAAGGGGTAATCCGAGAAAGCCCCCCAAATTTTTTAACCCCATTTCTTCTGAGTATGGAAATACCCCATATGTGGATGTAAAGTGCTCTGCGGGCAAACTACAGTAGAGCTCAGTAGAGAGGGAGCTCCATTGGGCTTTTGAAAAGAGAATTTGGTTGGAATGGAAATCGGGGGCCATGTGGGTTTACAAAGCCCCGATGGTGCCAGAACAGTGAACCCACCCTCTCTCCCCCCCCCCCCCCCCCCCCCACCACATGTGACACCATTTAGGAAACTACATCCCTCACAGAATTTAATAAGAGGTGCAGTGAGCATTTACACCCCACTGGCGTTTGACAGATCTTTGGAAACGCACAGTGGGCTGTGCAAATGAAAAATTACTTTTTTCAATTTTTACGGACGACAGTTCAAAAAAATCTGTCAGACATCTGTGGGACGTAAATGCTCACTGTACCCCTTATTACATTCTGTGAGGGGTGTAGTTTCCAAAATGGGGTCACATGTGGAGGGGGTCCACTGTTCTGGCACCATGGGTGCTTCAATTCCCTTCTCTTCTAAGCATTGTATTGTGCCCGCAGAGCACTTTACATCCACATATGGGGTATGTTCTTACTCAGAAAAAATGGTGTATTAACCCTTGAGAAAATGAAAAATTTGGGGTAAAACCAACATTTCAGGGAAAAACAAATGTAAAATTTTCATGTCCAACTTTAACGAAAATTTGTCAAAGACCTGTGGGTTGTTAAGGCTCACTATACGCCTTGTTACGTTCCGTGAGGGGTGTAGTTTCCAAAATAGGGTCACATGTGGGTGTTTTTTTTTTTTTTGCGTTCCTGTCAGAACCGCTGTAATCAGCCAATCACCAATTTAGGCCTCAAATGTACATGGCACTCTCACTACTGAGTCATGTAGTTCGTCCGCAGAGCATTTTACGTCTACATATGGGGTATTTCCGTACTCTGAAGAAACTGTGTTTGAAATTTTGGGGGACTTTTTCTACTTTTAAGTATGGGGCAACACCAGCATGAGTGTAAAACTTGGTTACACAAAAAAAAAAAAAAAAAAAAAAAGAAAGAAAGAATAGTGGCACCGATACAGCTTCACAAGATGGACAGTACGGACACTCGGGCTACTACCCAGATCCACTCAGCTGGCGGAGGTGCTAGGACAATGGGAAACCCAGTAAATACAAGAATGCAACATAGAAAAAAAGGCGTCCTGCACTCACCGTCCAGAAACTGAAATATCGGCTCCCATCTCGGGCTGCTCAATCTGGCACGGAAGACATGAATGGCGTGGGGCGCTCAGAGGAGACTGCTGGCGTTTTCACGCATACAGGTGCACTTCTTCCATCCTCGATAATGTGATCGCGCCGTGCAATGATATAGTGCAGGTGTGCGGAAAAAATTACCAAAATGTTAGTTATCCTGATGCTCTCAGGTAAGTATCTCTCTTACATAAATAGAATAGCAAGGGAAAATAAAAAAATATAAGAAACGATATCATAGAAAAGGGGATAGGTCTAGCCTATCATTCAGACCTAACGGGCCCTGCGCCTCAGTGTGCAATATCCAACAGGCTTCAGCTTGTAAAAGAAGCTGTCGTCGGTCCCTTCCTACTACATTTCTATTGATATGTTCCAGACCTCCAAATTTCAGGGACGGTCACTTTTGTGAAACTTCTGCATATGACTGACAAAGCGAGGGGCCACCACTCCTCTCCTTACGGAGTACATATGCTCCCTTATTCTGATTCTGAGTTGTCTTTCCGTTTTGGCGACGTAGAAAAATTTACAACTACAGCATAAAAAATATACCATCAATGTACTGCGGCAAGTAATGAGGGTGTTAACCGTAAAACGATAAGGTCCCAGGGATTCTATAGATGAATATTAAAAGGGAAATTGAGGACAGAAACCACACTTCTTATTCCCCTTAGGAGCCGAGGAGGAAAACCAACAGGTATTGGATTTGTTATTCTCTGAATTTTTGTGTCTCTTAATGTAATCAGCAATAGTTCCATTTTTTCTGGAAGTCACAATCGGTCGGTTGCCAGCGGCAACGGCAATATCTGAATCTGCTGATAGTAAGTGCCAGTTTCTTGAAATCGCTAATCTGATGGTATTATTTTAAGGGCTATTCTTGACAGCAGCAAGAGATTTGTGTTTACTTTTATCACCCTTAGCAACCTTTTTTTCTACCAGAAGGCTGGACCTCTCTCTTTTACATGCTCTCTCATATGCCTGAGATAGGATAATTTCCGGATACTGGTGCTGTCTAAATCTTTCGAAAAGGTCCTCTGCTTGGATCATAAAATCTGAATCCTTAGGGTTGTTTCTCTTTAAGCGCAAAAATTTACTATAGGGAATAGAGTTTTTCATATGTCTTGGATGAGAGCTCCTATAGTGAATCAATGCATTCCTTGCTATACTTTTACGAAAGCCTTGGGATTTCAACTGGCTCCCCTCCACAAACAATCGAAGATCCAAAAATTCTAAACTTGAGCCCCCAAACACACTAGTAAAGGCCATATTCATAGTGTTCACTGTATTTAGATAAAAATAAAATTAGATAAAAATAAATTTAATAAAATTCTGAAAGCTTTCCTGTGTTCCATCCATAACGACCAGCACATCATCCATGTACCTCCAAAAAGCATGGATATTAGCAATGAAGGGATTCAATACGCTAAACACATTCTTGTTCTAAAACGGACAGATATAGGTTTGCGTACAAGCATGAGGTGGGACTCCCCATGGCCGTACCCTCCCGGTACCACTGTTTATTGTGCTGAAACGTGTTCTGGAGGATTTAATGGTGAGCATCACATATGAACTGGATGAAAACAGGAGATTTATCTTTGCGGTCCAACAAATTTTCTGCAACTCCAAAATTTTACCCTTTGGACAAGGCATTTATAGTATTCTGGGGGAGAGCAATGTCTAAGATTTTCTACCAGACATGACTCTACTGATCTCTCCGTGTCACACCTTTTCTTTTCTGGGACCATCTTCCCCATTGGTTCTCTTCCCCCAGACCCCCCCCCCCCCTCGCGTCTTTCTTCTAAAGGGGCCCCTAGGGTCTGGGAAGAACTCTGCGCTACATCCCTACTGTTTTCATCCAAGACACTAGTATCTGACTCCGTTGTCCAGAAGTCTTGTCCAGGAAGCAAGAACCTTTTGGTCCATTAACTCCCTCCAGGCTTATGTCGAGTCTGGTAGGGCACCAAGGGGACTGAGGTACTATAAGGTGCCCTCCTCGTTTCAGGATAATGTGGACTTTATGAATGCATGGAAAAAAGCACATTTGGCCCATGCCCTCAATCTTTTAGAAATCGTTCTTGAACAACATAGGAAAGAATATATCAGCATCACGGAGGACTTACGTAAGTCCAAATTGGAATATCGTAAGAGAGTGTCTGAGACCCAGTCATCTAGCTTCCTTAAAAATCTGGAAAGAAAATTAGCGGTGCTGCAAATAGAGATAAAGGAAGTGAAGCATGACAAATTTGTCCACGATAAAAGGGACTACGATACAGACAATGTCTTCTCTTGGAATTCCAATAAAAATATCAGACGTAGCGGCAATGGCAGGAATTTTAGGAGACGAGCCAATAGAGGTCGTAGGAGCCCAGACTTCTGGACAACTGAGTCCAATACTAGTGCCTCTGATGAAAACAGTAGGGATGTAGCGCAGAGTTCTTCCCAGACCCTAGGGGCCCCTTTAGAAGAAAGAAGTGTAAGGGGGGGGGGGGGAGAAAGAGAAAAAGGGGCAGATCATCCCAGAAAAGAAAAGGTGTGACATGGAGAGATCAGTAGAGTCATGTCTGGTAGAAAATCTTACAGACATTGCTCTCCTCCAGAATACTATAAATGCCTTGTCCAAAGGGTTACATTTTTGGAGTTGCAGAAAATTTTGATCATGTGTCTTTTGAGGTAGATCTGTTCAGAGCAGTCAGAAAAATGAATCTAGCTAAATTTTACTCTCAGAGCCATTACAATATATCTCAGCCATCTAGGGAAAGTGAGGTACCATGTAGTATTGGCCCTTTGGGATTCATTCCTGTGAAGGGATTTAGCACCACTGATATGGGTTTCACCAGTATGTTAGCTGATCTGGCCTCTGGTGAAGTTTTCCACGATGGAAGTATAGGTATGAGTGCTAATCGTTTCACAGGAGGGGTCCCCTCTACTTTCAACCCCCCAACTAGTATCGGGTAGCCCCATTGTTTTATTTTTGAAGGCCGTTAGAAACGACATGAAAGCCCTTGTGTACCCCCAAGCCACCATTAATCTATCCATTGACAAGATTAAGGGCTTGGATTGGATAGTGAAAAGAGAGGACCTTGTTGTCTCCAGGGCAGATAAGGGAGGCAGTATAGTGGTGTGGTCCAAAGTCCAATATGATATGAAGGCTGAGAGACATCTGTCTGATTGTGAACACCTATGAAAAGCTGAGTTGTAATCCCACCTTACGGATTAAAGAGAAATTAAGGTCCTTTTTAAGACAATATGTAGAGTTGGGTGCAATAGACCTTAAGCTAGCGGAGCGTCTCATACCCCCATTTCCAAGGGACCCTAAGTGGTACCTACTTCCGAAGGTGCATAAGTCCCGCACCCACCCCCCCAGTAGACTGATTGTTGCAGGGGTGGGTTCAGTGACAGAGCACCTTTCGAAGTATGTGGATTGGTCATTACTTTCAGCCATACCTACATATCTTAAGGACACTGGGGATGTACTTAGGCTAGTCGAGGACTTTCAGTGGCAGGACACTTATGCTTTAGCTTCCATTGATGTGGAGGCCCTGTACAACCGCATCCCACATGATGCGGGTGTACAGGCCATCCGCAAGTTGTTGGACCGTACAGATAAATCTCCCGTTTTCATCCAGTTCATATGTGATGCTCTCCATTTCATCCTCCAGAACACCACATTTCAGCACAATAAACAGTGGTACCCGCAATGTGAGGGTACAGCCATGGGGATTCCCACCTCATGCTTGTACACAAACCTATATCTGTCAGTTTTAGAGCAAGAATATGTGTTTAGCATATTGAATCCCTTCATTGCTAATATCCGTGCTTTTTGGAGGTACATGGATGATGTGCTGGTCGTTTGGGATGGAACACAGGAAAGCTTTCAGAATTTTATCTATCTAAATACAGTGAACACTATGAATATGGCCTGGTGCCGCGGCGGTGGTGGTCGCCGCCCGGTGCTACGCCATTTTATGCTAGGGACGTTAGGGACCCACTCTAAATAGGTGGCCTTGACGTGGCGAGTGGGCTTGTACTTTTTGATCAAAAATGTATACCAACTACCTGTTAGTTTTTGATATTATGCTGAGAAGCAATTAGATCATTATACTAGATTGTAGATGTGCGACCATGCCTGTTTTTTCTACCTGAATTCACTATGAATATGGCCTTTACTTTAAAAAAAAAGAAGGTTGCTAAGGGTGATGACAGCAACAAGAGATTTGTTTGTTTTTAAGAATAGCCCTTTAAATAATACCATCAGATCAGCGATTTCAAGAAACTGGCACTATCAGCAGATTCAGATATTGCCGTTGCCGCTGGCAACCGACCAATTGTGACCTCCAGAAAAAATGGAACTGTTGCTGATTACATCAAGAGACACACAAATTCAGAGAATAACAAATCCAATACCTGTTGGTTTTACTCCTCAGCTCCTAAGGGGAATAAGAAGCGTGGTTTCTGTCCTCAATGTCCCTTCAATATTAATTCATCTGTAGAATCCCTGGTTATCATCGTTTTACAGTTAACACCCTCATTACTTGCCGCAGTACATTCGTGGTATATTTTTTATGCTGTTGTTGTAAATTTTTCTACGTCAGCAAAACGGAAAGACAACTCAGAATCAGAATAAGGGAGCATATGTACTCCGTAAGGAGAGGAGTGGTGGCCCCTCGCTTTGTCAGTCATATGCAGAAGTTTCACAAAAGTGACCGTCCCTGAAATTTGGAGGTCTGGAACATATCAATAGAAATGTAGAAGGAAGGGACTGACGATAGCTTCTTTTACAAGCTGAAGCCAGTTTGATATTGCACACCGAGGCGCAGGGCCCGTTAGGTCTGAATGAAAGGCTAGACCTATCCCCTTTTCTATGATATAGTTTCTTATATTTTTCTATTTTCCCTTGCTATTCTATTTATGTAAGAGATCTACTTACCTGAGAGCATCGGGATAACACATTTTTTGTTTATTTTTTCTTGTTCCTATGCTCTTCGTGGAGATGCACTGTTGATCACATGACCGCACACCTGCACTATATAATTGCACGGCACAATGACATTATCGAGGCTGGAAGAAGCACACCTGTATGCGTGAAACCGCCGGCAGTCGCCTATGAGCACCCCATGCCATTCGTGTCTTCCGTGCTGGATTGAGCAGGTCGAGATGGGAGTCGATATTTCAGTATCTGGACGGTGAGTGCAGGACGCCTGTTTTTCTATGTTGCATTCTTGCAAAACTTGTTTACAGTAACATGTTGGTGTAGCCCCCAGCTTTACCTTTTCATAAGGGGTAAAAGGAGAAAATTCCCCCCAAAATTTTTATTTCTCCTGAGTACGCAAATACCCCATATGTGGCCCTAAACTGTTGCCTTGAAATACAACAGGGCTCTGAAGTGAGAGAGCTCCATGCGCATTTGAGGCCTAAATGAGGAATTTGCAATGGGGGTGGACCCGCATACAAGGATGGGGCTTGTCTCCACCAAAACCCTACAGCAGTGTTTCCCAAACATGGTGCCTCATGCTGTTGGAAGACACCAAGCCTGCCAGGACAGTCTATGGCTGTCCAGCAATACTGGGTGTTTTGCAACAGCTGGGGGCTCCATTTAGGAAAAACTGCCGTATCAGATGTTTTTCATTTTTATGGGGGGGGGGGGGGGTATATGTAGTGTTTTACTTTTTATTATTTGCTAGTGTAGTGTTTTTAGGGTACATTCACACGGGCGGGGGTTCACAGTGAGTTTACTGCTGGGAGTTTGAGCTGCAGCGGAAAATTTGCCGCAGCTCAAACTTGTAGAAGGAAACCCACTGTAAACCCCCTCCCGTGTGAATGTACCCTGTACATTCACATGGGAGGGGGCCAAACCTCAAGCTGTAGCCAAACTACTACTCCCAGAATGCACTGGGAGTTGTAGTTTTGCAACAGCTGTAAGCACACTGGTGGGGAACCACTGAGTTAAGAAACAGACTCTAGCTCAGTGATTCCAACCCGTGTACCTCCAGCTGTTGCAAAACTACAACTCCTAGCATGTACGGTCTGTCAGTGCAATCTGGGAGTTGTAGTTTTGCAACAGCTGGAGGCACACTTGTTGGGAAACACTGAGCTAGAGTGTTTCTTAACTCAGTGGTTCAAACCCGTGTGCCTCCAGCAGTTGCAAAACTATGAGTTAGGAAACAGACTCTAGCTCAGTGTTTCCCAACCAGTGTGCCTACAGCTGTTGCAAAACTACAATTCCCAGCATGGCTAGACAGTCAGGGATTCTGGGCGTGTAGTTCTGCAATATCTGGCCCTCTGTCCTTAAGTACCGGGCATATCCATACGCTCTCCGTCCCCAACAGGTTAAAGACCAAGCCTGTTTTTCTCAATTCGGGGATCCATGACTTCATTAGAGAATAACTCTGGTAATGTTTTGCCAACCACAACTTTTTTTGTCACAAATTGTACTACATGTACATAGTAAAAGTAAGCAGATCTTCGTTTTTTTTTTTTTTTTTTTTTTAACAATGCAAATAATCATGAAGTTAACAAAAAAAATTAAACAGAATTTTTTGCCATTATAACACCAATAGGTTGCGTATATTTATATATATATATATATATCTTAAGCAATAAGTTTATGAAATTTATACTTTCACATGTCTACTTACTTTTTTTTAATAACATTTTAAACAGATTAGAAGCTGAAAAATATTACAAATTTGAAAAGTTTATCTTTATGTGCTAGGCAAGGTTTGCAGAAACTTAGAGGTGGAAGAACATAAGACACCCCCCCCCCATTTTAATACTAGACCCCTCAAGGTTTTCACTAGGGGGTATACTAGAGTAATTTAATACCATAGTTTATTGTCCAGAATTAAAAAGTTAGTGTAAAAAAAAACAAAAAAATTTGCTATTTTTTCACAAATGCATCATTTGTGGGACATATTTTTTGCACATTGCTTTTGATATTGGAAGAAATGTACCACATATTTTACTGAGCTGCTCATCTTGTGTTTGGAAATACCCCCACTTAGGCCATATTTGGGTCCTTGGCTGCATGGCAGGACCCACAAGGAGAGAAGAACCATTCGACTTTAAAAAGGCATAATTTTAGGCCGAATTATATGCCGTACTCCATGCCTGCAAAGGATTCTAGCTGCCAGAACCACTCAACCCTACAAGTGACCCCATTTTGGAAACTCCCTGAAGTATTCCCCTAGAACAAGAGTGAGTACGGAATTGTTACAAAGTCAGAAAAAAATTGAAATTAGATTTTTTTTTCCACAAATGCATAATTTGTAGGCCATTTTTTATACATCGAGCCTGAATGCACCCCATATTTTATTATGTTTGTCGTCATGTGTTCGGCAGTAACCCACCTAGGCCATATTAGGTTGCTTGGCCACATGGTGGGATGCCATTTTGCTTTCACAACATCATTATAAAAATTATAGGTTTCGCTCCATGCCTGCAAAGGATTTAGCTGGCAGAACCGCACTGCACCCCACAAAAGAACCCTTTTTATAACTACACTCCCTTAAGTATTCATTTGAGTAAATAGATGCGTTTAAAAAAAAAGAAAAGAAAAAGCAAAGCTCAACTACGTGCCGTTAGTACCTATAACAGGTTAGATTGTGTGCTGTAACGGGGTACACAACACCAATTAGCGCATATAGCCAACGGAGGTGGCTTTAGTAGGTCTGGAGTGGGAATCACACCCATCTTTCCGACGGTCAGAGATAGAGAATCAAAAACGCTGTGGACACAGCTGGAAACCGATGTCTTTAGGCGCTCTCTAGGGCAGGTAAATAATTTTAACCGTAAAACGTACTGATAAAACTAAAACGTTTATTGAATACACTTTTTTTTTTATCAGTCCGTTTTACAGTTAAAATTATTTACCTGCCCTGAAGAGCGCCTAAAGACATCGGTTGCCAGCTGTGCCCAAAGCATTTTTGATTCTCCATTTGAGTAAATAGTGAGTTCTTTGAGGCGTTATTGTGTTGATGGTATATTAACGTGGTACTCCGCTGGAAAACATTTTCTTTTAAATCAACTGGTGCCAGAAAATTAAATCAGCTGCTGTATACTACAGAGGAAGTTCTTTTCTTTTTAATTTCCTTTCTGTCTGACCACAAGTGCTCTCTGCTGACACCTCTGTCCATGTTAGGAACTGTCCAGGGCAAAAGAGGTTTGCTATGGGGATTTGCTCCTACTCCTACTTTGTTCCTAAAATGGACAGAGGTGTCAGTAGAGAGCACTGTGGTCAGGCAGAAAGGAAATTCAAAGAGAAAAGAACTTCATCTGTAGTATGCAGCAGCTGATAACTACTGGAAGGGTTAAGATTTTGGGGGGCCGGCTATTGTGACGTCATGCTCTTCCCCCTTGTGATGTCACGCCCCGCCCCCTTGATGCAAGTATATGGGAGGGGCATGGTGGTGGCATTAAGATATATATATATATCCTGGAATATCCCTTTAACTTTATGGCACCAGGTGATGTATTTATTTTTTTTAATTTCCAGGGGAGTACCTCTTTAAGTCAGTGTAAATTAAAACGGGCTTTAAAAAAAAAAATTTAAAAAACTGCTTCTGAAATTCATCTCAAATTTTACACTGCCTGTCATATGTTAAGCAGCACCCCAGCTTAGATCATATTTGGTTGCTTGGCCACATGGTGGGCCTCAAAAGGATTTTAGCTTTCAGGATATCATTATACAAAATAGAGACCGCACTTCATGCTGAAGGATGGTGATTGAGAATGCTAACGGTCTACAATGTCCCAAATTCCCTGTAAACTGCCTACAATGTCCCAAATTCCCTGTAAATAAAAGTACAATATACCAAGGAAAACTAACACCCACAATGAGGATTGGAGATGAGCGAATTTACAGTAAATTCGATTCGTCACAAACTTCTCGGCTCTGCAGTTGATGACTTATCCTGCATAAATTAGTTCAGCTTTCAGGTGCTCCGGTGGGCTGGAAAAGGTGGATATAGTCCTAGGAAAGAGTCTCCTAGGACTGTATCCACCTTTTCCAGCCCACGGGAGCACCTGAAAGCTGAACTAATTCATGCAGGATAAGTCAGCAACTGCCGAGCCGAGAAGTTTGTGACGAATCTCATCTCTAGTGCGGATATAAACTCAAACAATACACCAAAATATTTATCACCTGTCCAAAAGTAACAATTATCGGCTGAAGGATCAGAAGGGGTACAGACAGTGCCATCAATTCAAAGTATATTAATGCTCCAATGGAACCCCATATGTTCAGTTGCTCAAGGCAACTTCCTCAGGGGTGTTTCCTTGGTTATATTGTGATTGTATTTACAGGGAATTTGGGACATTGTAGACAGTTTACATTCGTAATCACCATCCTCCAGCACAGATAGTATTATTGGGTCAGTCAGTGTCTATATACAGTCATGGCCGTAAATGTTGGCACCCCTGAAATTTTTCAAGAAAATTTTGTTTTTCTCACAGAAAAGGATTGCAGTAACAAATGTTTTGCTATACACATGTTTATTGTGTGTATTGCTACTAAACCAAAACAGGGAGAAAAAGCTAATTGGACATAATGTCACACCAAACTCCAAAAAAGGGCTGGACAAAATTGGCACCCTTTCAAAATTTTGGATAAATAAGATTATTTCAAGCATGTGATGCTCTTTTAAACTCACTTGGGGCATGTAACAGTAGTGGGCAATATAAAAATCCCACCTGAAAGCAGATAAAAAGGAGAGAAGTTCACTTAGTCTTTGCATTGTTTGTCTGTGTGTGCCACACTAAGCATGGACAACAGAAAGAAGAGAACTGTCTTGAGGACTTGTAACCTATAGATAGATTTTTCATCAATTTTGGTTCTCAAGTCCATCTCCAGAGATCTAGATTTGCCTTTGTCCACAGTGCGCAACATTATCAAGAAGTATGCAACCCATGGCACTGTAGCTAATCTCCCTGGGCATGGACGGAAGAGGTGATGAAAGGTGTCGACGCAGAAATGAAATGCTATGGCAGGAGATCCAGGAGGACCCCACTGCTGAGACAGAGAAATAAAGGAAGACTACATTTTGCCAAAATAAACTTGAGCAAGCCGAACTTAAGCAAGCCGAGTTTTTTGGTAAAACACATTCTACTATTTACCGAAAACAGAAGGAGTCCTACAAAGAAAAGAACACAGTACCTAAAGTGAAATATGGAGGAGGTTCAATGATGTTTTGGGGTTGTTTTGCTGCCTCTGCCACTGGGTGCCTTGAATGTGTTCAAGGCATTACGAAATCTGAGGATTTCACCAACAGATTTTGGGTCGCACTGTACAGCCCAGTGTCAGAAAGCTGGGTTTGCGTCAGAAACCTTGGGTCTTCCAGCAGGACAATGACCCCTTAAAATTGCTGTTGGGGAGGGCGTGGCTTGGCGGTTGAGATGAGCGGTCGCTTATCCTGAGCCGAATCCTGGAGACTTTGACCCCACGAACCCGACTGAGGACCCGTAATATGCCTCCTAAACCGTAACAGGCTGAACATAAGGACCGTACAGCGGTCGAGAAGCTCCAAAACTATGCCCGTACTGATAAACAAGATGGCGCCGGGCAGGCCGGAGCGCGCACTACCGCAGCGGATGTGAAGGGCCTGCCGCCTGACCACCCACCCGGAATCTCCTGAGCTGACCCTGCAGGAGGTTAGTGACACTCTCCTTATGGCTATACAGAACTGTAGGACATCTCTTACCGGCAAATTGGAGGAGGTGCGGGTGGACGTTGGCCTCCTACAGCAGGACATGCAAAACCTCCGAGAGCGGATCACGGAGACCGAGTCCCGCATCTCTACGCTGGAAGATTCTGTGCAGCCTCTGCCCTCTTCCCTCCATGAGGTGCAGGAGCAGTTGGAAGCTGCGCAACAGAAAAATGATGATCTAGAGAACCGGCTACGCCGAATTAACATCCGGGTGATTGGCCTACCTGAGCGGGCGGAGGGCCAGAACCCCGGGGCCTTTATTGAAACCTGGATTAAAGAACTTTTCCCGAATGCACAGTTTTCGGCGGCCTATGCTGTGGAGAGGGCGCATAGGGTCCCTTCTAGACCACCGGTTCCTGGGGCGCCACCGCGCCCGCTGTTGGCGCGATTCCTCAACTGTAATGACAGGGACTTGATTCTCCGTTCTGCTAGAAGGCTTCCTGAAATCAAGGTGTACAACGCTAAGGTGTCCATTTTTCCGGACTTCTCATCCGACCTGCAGCGCAAGAGGGCCTCCTTCACCTCGGTGAAAGCCAGATTGAGAGAACGAGGTGTACCTTATTCTATGGCTTATCCTGCCCGCCTCCGGGTGGTGGTCGGAGACTGGGCCATCTTTTTCTCCTCCCCAGCTGAGGCGGGTGACTGGCTGCACGGGATGCGCTGAACCGGGACTTCCCGCTGAGTGTTTGTGGCCTGCTGACCTGGCCCTAGACCGGGTCGGTTATGGAGGCCCTTTTCTTCATTTATTGTTGCAGCCCGGGACAATTATGCAGCGGAGCAGGTATTGCGCCCCTTTCCCATTCCTGTGTATCCCCTTCCCACCTGGACCCCTGGACTTCCTCCTCCCTCCTCAGGCCCCGATGCTCCATTCCCCCTGTTTCCCGGTGCACATAGCCGGTATCCACGGCTACTCTACATCCTAACCTAGCCACCTGGTTCTGCAGTGGACTGTGTCCTGGGCACCCTGCTGGACGCTCTGCTGTGCCTTTTCTGTGTCCCATCTCCCCGGTATCCCTGTATGCATGATCTGGGGCTCGCAGTGACCCTGTGCCCTGGACTAATTTCTATGGATTATACAGTGGACACTGTCCGGATGGCTCTGACGCGATGTTCTTGTGTCCCATCTCCCTTGTCCCTTAGTGTAGTGGAACTGGTGCTCATTGTGCCTTTCCACTTTATGCCATTTGCCTACACCCTGTAGTGGGTCCTGGTCAGGGTGCGTCCCGGAATACTAGCCTATACATGGAACATCCCCCCCCCCCCTTTGTTTTGTTACCCCCATCCCTTTACTCTCCTCTTCCCTCTTCCTTCCTCATCCCCCTCCCTGTCCCTCCTCTCCCTTACCCCCTCTTCCTCGCCCCTCTCCCTTACCCCCCTTCCCTTAACTCCCCTCCCCCTCCCCCTTCCCGCTTACTTCCCTAGTGGTACCCTGTGGGAAGGTCCTGTCAGATATGGCTAGGGAACTATTATGGCTAGGGAACAGATATGTCCCTGAACTATTGCCCAGTTGGATGGGGTACTGGTTCCTCTGTTCCCCTGGCAGGAGGTCATACCTCTTTGCCTTAATCCCCCTTGAGCTTGCTGATTATTATTTCTGACCCTGCTGCGGGATGTTGGGGGAAGTATTGTATTGTGTTTCATATTACACTATTCTCCACAAGGGTACATGATACTGTTCTTTCTCTTGCTCTTTATCTCCCCTCTGCCAGTTCCCTCTGGCTCCTCTTCTCCTTCCTCTTCTACCCTCCTGGCTGCCCTTGTCCTTCTTCCCTCAGTCATTTCCCATTCTACGTCTCTCTCTCTTCTCCCTTATCTTCTCCTCCTTTGAGGCTACTGTTTCTTTGCTTTGCTTCTTTCTCGGTGATCTTCCCCTTTGTCCTCAGTGCCCCCCCCCTCTTCTCTATTTTTCCTTGTTCCCCCTCTCCTCCTGCTGATGCCCTGCCTCGTCCCTTTCCCCGGGGGCTCCTTTGCTCCTTCCTGGTATGTCCTCAGCCTACTTTCTCTTCTGTTTCTATCTCTGGGTCCTTCTATGTTATATAGGTCAATTTCTCCACCATTGTATATGTAAGCAGATTCTCCCCACTAGATGGAGCTGTTGCTCTTCTGATGCCTGTTTGGCTTCGAATCTACACGGTTCTGTGTTCTCTTTGGTTTCCTGTTTCTCTGGTTGTTATGGGGATACTGTTTTGCCTGTGTACTCTGCCTCTGATGATACTCTGTGACTTTAGTCAGTCGTTGACTATTTTTCCTATGTCCACAGACCCATGCGTCCTTGTTGCGTCGTCCTGTATGTTGTTGGTGTTTGTGCTTGCCCGTGTGCACTTTTCCTATGGCAGGTCTTAGAGTGAGGTCATGGAATGTTCGAGGTGTACTTACCCCGCGCAAGCGTGCTCTGATATTTGCCCACATTAGACGACATCGCCCTCATATTGTGGCACTTGAAGAAACCCACTTAACTCCAGATAGGCCCCGTCATCTGTCCAGGCCTTGGGTTCAATGGTCTCATCATTCATTCCATTCGTCCTATTCTAGGGGGGGTCTCCGTCTTGGTTAGCAGGTTGGTAAGGTGGGACCCGGTAACGGTCCGTAAAGACCCTCAGGGCCGCTATATTTTTGTATATGCATACCTGAATAATGTACCGTATGTGTTTCACTTCATCTATAACCCTCCCCCTGCCTCTAGGGACATTCTGCATAAGGCTGTCACTTTTGCTGCTGGCTACCCCTCAGCGCGAGTTCTCTGTATGGGCGACTTTAATATGGTGCTGGACCCTACATTTGACAGTCATAGCACTAGAGGTACTGTCCCGGCTACTGGTGGGGATTCCCTTTCCTCGTTCCTGGGGGAGGTTGGGTGGATAGACATTTATCGTGATAGGTTTCCACATACTAGACAATACTCATGCCACACTCTGGGACATCATGCGCTGTACAGAATCGACCTGGCGTGTGGTAACTCGCTGCTTCTCTCTCAGGTTGCCGCGATCTTCTATGAGCCGCGTGCTATATCTGACCATTCTCCGCTACTACTTGATATCTCCATGGTCGGTTCTGGTATACCGCGTCGATGGAAAATTCACCCTTTTTGGCTAGACCAGATTGGTCCTAATGATAGGGTTCCTGATCAGCTTCAGGTTTTTCTTCAGGCTAATGCCCCCCGAGGGATCACCGGTACTAGTGTGGGAAACGTTGAAAGCCTGAGGGGATGCTTGCGATCTACTATCTCGTTCATTAAGAGGTCCACAGTTAGGAGGGTGGAGGAGCTGGCTCAGAGTTGTGCGGACTTGGAGGCCCGCTATGTGGTGGACCCATCCGAGGCTAACAAGGTTTTATGGCTGCGGGAGGGGCGGCAATATATGTTGCACCTTCACGAAAGGGCCAACAGAAAATTATTCTTCACCAAGCAGTTCTACTTCGAGCACGGGAACCAATCTAGTAAGCTACTGGCTCATAGAGTCAGGCAAAACTCCTCTGTTGCTCCGATTCTTAAGCTCAAAGCCTCGGAAGGGTCCATCTGGTTAGGTAATTATGAGAGGACGCAATGTTTCTCCACATTTTATTGTATTTTGTTTTCTTCGCAGGTACAGTACAGTGCTGCTGAGTTGGCTGCCTACCTGGACGGCATTGATTTTCCTAAATTGTCTGCTGAGGATAGGGATCTTTTAGATGCTCCCCTTACTTTGTTGGAGTTGCAGGATGCTTTGGCTGAGATGGCCTTCCTTTGGAGATTTACCTGAGGTACTGTGAAGTGCTCCTGCCTCCTTTGCTAGCCATGTATGAGAGGGCCTTTATAGGTGGGGGTCTTATCAGGTTTTAGGAGGACAACAATAGTTGCCTCATATAAGGAATCAGGTAAGGACCCTATGGAGTGCGGCTCCTATAGACCAATCTCCTTATTGAATCTGGACTATAAACTTCTAACTAAGGTTCTGGCCAATAGACTGAATCGTGTTATCCTATCTCTTGTGCATCATGATCAGCCCGGTTTTATGTCGGGCAAGTCCACTTCGGATAATATCCGTTGTGTTTAGACTGCCGTCCAGGTGGGTAGTGCCTTGGGAGGGGACTGGGCCTTGGCGTCACTGGATGCTGCCAAGGTCTTCGATTCGGTTGAGTGGGGTTACCTTTTAGAAGTGCTTCACAGGTTTGGCTTTGGCCCCAATTTTAGGTCTTGGGTCTCCCTCCTTTACAGATGCCCGCGAGCCCAGGTCCTTGTGAATGGCGTGTGTTCTCCCCCATTTCACCTAGGTCGAGGTACGCGTCAGGGGTGCCCCCTGTCGCCGCTTTTGTTTGAGGTGGAGCCCCTTGCTTTGCGTATACGACAGGACTCTGGTTTCCGTGGTATGTCTGTGGGGGGTAGGGAGGAACGTATAGGCCTTTACGCCGACGACATGGTGCTCTTTGTGTCTGACCCCACTACAATATGAATTCGAGTAGAATACAGACATAGCGTACATCTACAATCTTGTATAATAATCTGTTTGCTTCTCAGCACAATATCAAAAACTAACAGGTTGTTAGTATACATTTTTGATCAAAAAGTACAAGCCCACTCGCCACGTCAAGGCCACCTATTCAGAGTGGGTCCCTAACGTCCCTAGCATAAAATGGCGTAGCACCGGGCGGCGACCACCACCGCCGCGACACAGGTGCCCACGGGGGGGGAGCGACCCACTGGCCGAGCGGCCCCAATGCCTCTCAAACCAGTCTATAGGCCGCACCCGCCCGCAGACACAGCGCCACGGCAGCAACGGACGCCACCCCGCACCACACCAGTGTGAACAAGGTGTAATGGCTCACTTACCTTGCTCTCCCAGTCAGACTGGGAGGCTGCTAGGAGTGAAATGGCCCTAGTGTGGCTAATTACCACCTATATAGGTTTGGGCTGAGGGGGTGGGGAAGAGTGCAGCACATGTTAAAAAAAAAAAAAAAAAAAAAAAGAAAGGATAGAAATCACAATATGAATTCGAGTTTTACATGTGCTGCACTCTTCCCCACCCCCTCAGCCCAACCCTATATAAGCAGTAGTTAGCTGCACATGGGCCATTTCTTTCCTAGCAGCCTCCCAGTCTGACTGGGAGAGTATGGTAAGTGAGCTATTACATCCCTGTTCACACTGGTGTGGTGCTGTGCGGTATCCGTTGCTCCCGTGGCGCCATGTCTGCGGGGGGGTGCGGCCCATAGACTGGTTTGAGTGGCATTGGGGCCGCTCTGCCGGTGGGTCGTTCCCCCCCTGTGGGCATTGGCGTCGCGGCGGTGGTGGTCGCCGCCCGGTGCTGCGCCATTTTATGCTAGGGACGTTAGGGACCCACTCTGGATAGGTGGCCTTGACGTGGCGAGTGGGCTTGTACTTTTTGATCAAAAATGTGTACTAACAACCTGTTTTTGATATTATGCTGAGAAGCAATAAGATCATTATACAAGATTGTAGATGTGCACCATGTCTGTTTTTCTACCCGAATTGACCCCACTACAATGCTTCCCTATGCGACTGAACTGATGGATCGCTTCGGGTACTTTTCGGGACTGTTCATTAATTGGTCCAAGTCGGCGGTCATGCCGCTGCTGCCTAGAGCCTGGCCCCCGATGTTAGGTGGTCTCCCAGTTGTCACTGCATTTAAATACTTAGGGGTCTATATTAATAGGGATCCCCTGTTAGATCTTGAGGTTAATGTTCTTTCCCTCCTGCCCTACATTAAACCTAAATTTAGGATATGGGCCTCGCTGCCACTGTCTGTCACCGGCCGTATTAATCTTATCAAACTTATTCTCCCTAAATACTTGTATGTATTGGAGCATGCTTCTGTCCCTGTCCCTAAATCCTTTTTTGATTCTGTACACTCCCTTTTGTCCCCGTTTATTTGGCTGCCTAATAGGCCTAAAATCAGCCTCACTACTCTCCAACACCCAAAACTGGAGGCGGGTATGTCTCTCCCCGATTTTTATTTGTACTATCTGGCTGGGCAGTTGAGATATATCCGGCACTGGGTTCTGGGGGACTCCATGCTAGACTCCGAACAATCTCTGTATAGGTTTGTCCCCTCAGTGTCTCCCCGGATGCTCTTGGAGAGTCCTACCCTGGGGGGCCGTACTTACTTACCCCTTCATAAACTAGCTGTAAAGGTGTGGCGGGCAGCTAAGTCTGTATCTGGCTATACTGATGTGCCGTCTGATACTCCTCTATGGCACAATCCCTTTCTCATTCATGTGGGTGATGCTAAAGACTCTGCATTTTGGATGAGTGCTGGCGTGCTTACTCTGGGTGATGTGTACAGGGATAATGTTTTGTGCTCCTTTGAGCAATTGCAGTCAGATTATGGTTTGCCTCGACATTGTTTTTTTAAGTACCTGCAACTACTACACGCATTACATACTCAATTCCCTGCCGGGAGTGCGCCTTCCCTCTCATTGGTATTCTAAAATCCCAGGGCCCTAGGGGACTAATGTCCATCCTCTACACGCACCTCATTCAGGCCAAAAACTCCCGTTTCCAGCTGCCGGCTATCCGACTCTGGGAATCTCATATTCCAAACCTGACCAAAGATGACTGGGAGGAGATTATTTCTTCGCACATGGTGATGTCCCCCTCCTCTAACAAACTGATACAATTAAATATTATACATTATAGTTACATCACCCCTGTTCGCTTACTTAGAATGGGTCGCTCTGACTCCGATGCCTGCCATCGATGTGGTGTGGCTAGAGCTGATTTTTGGCATCTTATTTGGGCTTGTTCTGTTATAAGATCCTTTTGGCAGGATGTCCTTTGACTTCTTGCTACAATTGTCCAACCTCCCCAGTGTGTGATCCTTTGATCTGTTTATTTGGAGTTCTGGATGAGGAAGTGTGGCCGCATTATGTGCGCGCTCTACTGCGGGAATCCTTATTCTTCGCTAGGAAAGCGATTGCCCTCAAATGGATGGACCCCGGCCCACCTTCCCTGTCTCAGTGGAAAGCCTTAGTTAATGCTATGATACCTTTTTCCCACATTGTCTACAAGAATAGAAAATGCCCTGGTAAATTCCTCTATGTGTGGGGTCCCTGGTGCTCCTCACCATTGACTCAGTGCTCATACTCTGCGTCCTCCAGAGGGGATTTAGTGTCATAAATGTCCCTTTGTTTCTGGATGTGGTTGTCATCACCCTTCTGTTTTGTTGCTTTGTTGTATGGTGTGTTTTTGCCCCTCTACCCTTGTCTGATGCGTGTGATCCCTCTTTTCCCTGGACGCATGGGTCTGCTGTAATGCTAGGAGTACTTTACTTGGTCCTCGCGACTATATGATTATAGCTGTGTATGCAGAGCTCTTCACAAAGGTTCTTTTGCTAATTTAATACTGACTACCTCCCCCTTTTCCTTTTCCCCTCTCTATGTATTGGGGTTATTCTACTGGTTGTTCTAAGTTTTACTCAGTCTATGTCCTCACTGCACTGACTACTGACAGATTCTCTATAGTAGTCTGCCGTCTACATTCTGCTCACATGTCCATGTGTTCAGTGCCTTATTAGCTGTATAATTACACACTTTGTACTACTTGTTTATGTGAGGCAATGTGGCTGATGTTTGTTTAATCTTCAATAAAACGTATTTAAAAAAAAAAAATTGCTGTTGGGAAAAGGCACCCTTCCAATAGGAGAGACCTGGAGCAGTTTGCAAAGGAAGACCGACTTGCCACATCATCACGTACATGTACCTAATGTGTATGGACTGTCACAGCGCCGCCAGGCGCTGTAACAGTTTACCGAGCTGCACAGCTGAGCATCCCTAAAGCCGTCCAGGCACCAACTGCAGCGATCCCTGGCCGGCGATCGCTGCTATTGGTCTGTCAGGACTGACAGACCAATAGCAGGGATATTGTGGGGGTCTCCTCCTTCCTCCTGTCCTCAGTTGCTTCACACAGTGAAGCGATCGGAGGAGAGCGGGGCCCTGTCCTGGGAGGCCACCCGCTGCGCTCTGATCCTGAGTTAACCCTGCAATCACTGTGACAGCAGCGTCTTTTAGGGTTACAGAGGGAAGGAGCTCCCTCTGGTATAAATTGGCACTCTGCAAAGTGAAAGCAGAACACCGATGGTTGCCATGGCAACCGGAGGCCTGACAATGACATTGTCACGGCAACAAAAGCTGATCAACCTCTACCCAAGGTAAATTCTGATCTGCTATCCTATGCCTGCCAGTGTAAAACTGACAGATATAGGCATAATTCAGTGGAGTATTGAGGTGTGCTCAAATTATGTTTATCATAGTAAACCCTAGTAACCGCAGCATCTACAGGGTTAACTCAGGATATGAGTGCAGCTTAAGGGCAAAACCGGATATGGAGTAAAGGGGTTTATATATTTGTTTTTTATTTATTTTTTTACACTTACACTTTGGAATACTTCGTGTAAAACTGACAGGCAGCATATTACTGCAATGCTTTGGATTACTAACAGGGGATGCATATCAAGACATGCCTCTGGCCCGTCCTGTCGGGCAGGAGCTGAAGGCAGACCTGGGGGACTTTGACAGGCCCCCAGCTGACAAGGTAAGCCTCAGCACCCAGCGATCGTTGCTGTCGGGACCAAAGTTTACTTCGGTCCCCACAATGTGGCAGGCTTCAGACTGCCATGATCAGACGTGGTTGCCCCATGATCGCGTTGCGGGGTGCTGTGGGAAGAAATGGGTCTATTCGGGATTTCGGTCCTAGCAGTGCAGCAGGGTCTCGGCTGTGTGTTACAGCTGAGACCCTGCCGCAATCTTGTAGGTACACTGGCCAGTACCCACAAGATCCATGGACGTGTATACACGTCCAGGTGCGTAAACATTCAACCACCCTGGACATGTATACAAGTTCATGGTCGTTAAGGGGTTAAACCATTCCTAAACATTACAGTATTTGCAGCATCATAGGGTTCATTACCCGGCTAAAAGAGGCCACTGCCATTAGGGAATACCATTGCTATGAAATAGCGTACCTTAACTGAAAAATTAGGTACATGGTACGTATTGAATTTACAGCCACATGAATGCCAAGAACCAAGATTTCCTAGTAGAGCATTGCCTAGGGCATAACACTGCAATTGCGGGCTTGCCATCTCCCATAGTGCATGCTGAAGCCATCTCTTTTTCAGGTAAGCAAAAACATGATTAACTAGTCCAGGTCACCTTTTATTGCTCCAGAGTCCAATTCTGATGCTCTTCTGATGCAGAGGTCTGCATAGGCAGCCACTATTGCAGCCAGTCAGTGGCCAAACAGCAAGCTGTAATTATATCTATCATAGTCAGCATTAACTTTTTCAACAATTTATGCTATAGAAGCTTTTCTGTGATACAGGACCAGAATGGATAGGAAGCTGGACAAATGCTTATTAATAAGCCTCTGGTGAACTGGGAACAGGGTAATGGGTGCCAGATATCCTTCCTTAATCCATACTTTGTAGTTACTAACCCTCAAGATGTGCAATTTGGAGATGCTATAACTCATTTTGGCATTACAACGTTGTCCTTGTCACTCAAATAGTTACACTTGCCCATTTGTCCAGCTTCCAAAGCATCAACTTTAAGAACTGACTGTGTACTTGCTATATGTAAGAAGATCATAATTACCCACGTCACTTGGCAGTGTTTTAATTGTTACGGCTGATGAGTGTATAAGTCAGCAATATGCATGCAATGTATTACAATCCTTTACACTGGAGTTCTGTCCTTTTCATTCTACTACATATACTTTTAAGCATTCTAAAGACAAAAGAGTTTAATTTCTTTCATATAATTTCCAACTTTGTAATCACTAGTTCCCTACAGAGTGCTATCAATTTAAATAGGATATAAGACATTACTTCTAAGGGTGCGTTCACACGGCAGTTTGCCCCCGTTTTTTTATCCCTGTTTCAGCTCAGTTTTTGCAGATTGTAAAAGGATTAAAAACGGTTTAAAAAAAAAATCCCATTCATGTCAATGGGATTTTTTTTACAATCCGTTTACATCCGTGTGCAACCGTGAAAAAAACGGAAGAAAACACGGACATCATAATTTTAACATTGAAGTCTATGGCAAACGGATGAACCTTTAATGTCATCCGTTTGCACCCGGGTTTAAAATATCAGTAATTACATCTGAGCATGCTCAGAATAGGTGACATCCGCAGACTCCTACAGTGTTATGGGACTACTACTACTCTCATCATGGAAACAAGTCTGTTCCATGATGGGAGTAGTAATTCCCCGACTGCGGGAGTCTGCCGGTGGCTGGGGGGACTACATTAGTGTTTGTACTACTACAACCCCCATCATGGATCAGACTCTGTTCCATGATGGGGGTAGTTGCACAGGGGCTGAGGGATTTATCGCACCGGGTCTCACTTCTGAGACCCGATGCGATTGGAAGTTATTAAGCAGGGGAGCAGGCAGCATGGTGTACTGTATCACCGATGTACTGTATTTTACTTTTATTTTGGATTCCCAGCGGGAAGCTCTGAATGGCCCCGTACTGAGGAGCCAGTCAGGGCTCCCTGTGGGGATTTTTAAAATGGACAATGCATATTAAAAGCGCTTTGGGGGGGGGGGGGGATGTGGGAAGATATGTAGTGCTATATATCTAGCTCCCCCAGCGCATTTATAAGGAAATAACCCCCGCCAGCGCAAAAATATATACCCCCGCAGTAAAAAAAAAAAAAAAAAAAAGTGTGTGTGTGTGTGTGTGTGACCCCTGCCAGCACCTTTATAATTATATACCCCCCGCCAGCGCATTTATGTGACCCCCCCCCCCCCCCCCCGCTGGGGCATATGTCATTACTGCAGCGCCATGTATGAATAGTATTTTACTGGCAGAGCTTCGCACCAGCCGCTGCCGGCGTGATGCTGCTGATAGAATACTATTCATACATCGTGCTGCAGGGGCATATTATATAGAAGTGCTGTGGGGGCCAGATAATACTATATATATGGCCCCCACAGCACTTCTACATAATATGCCCCTACAGCACGATGTATGAATAGTATTCTATCAGCAGCATCGCACCGGCAGAGGCTGGTGCGATGCTCTGCGAGTAAAATACTATTTATACATCACGCTGCAGCCTGCAGTATTATCTGGCCCCCACAGCACTTCTATATAATATGCCCCTGCAGCGCAATGTATGAATAGTATTCTATCAGCAGCATCGTGCCGGCAGCAGCTGGTGTGATGCTCTGCCAGTAAAATACTATCCATACATCGCGCTACAGTAATGACATATGCCCCAGCGGGGGGGGGGGGGGGGGTGTCACAAATGCGCTGGCGGGGGATATATAATTATAAAGGTGCAGGCGGGGGTTACATTATAAATGAGCTGGCGGGGGTCACACACATATATATACTGCGGGGGTAGATATTTATGCGCTGGCGGGGGTTCTATCTTTATAAATGCGCTGGGGGCTAGATATATAGCGCTATATAACTTGCCCTCCACATCGCTTTTAATATACATTGTCAATTTTAAAAATCCGGCAGGGAGCCCTGATTGGCTCCTCAGTACTGGCCATTCAGGGCTCCCCGCGGGGAATTTAGAAATTAAATACATCGTGATCGCAGGGTTGCGGACCATGCCGCCCGCTCCCCCGCTTAATAACTTCGGATCGGGTCTCAGAAGTGATACCCGGTGCGATCAATCCCTCAGCCCCTGTACTACTACCCCCATCATGGAACAGAGTTTGTTCCATGATGGGGGTAGTAGTACAAGTACTAATGTAGCCTCCCCAGCCGCCGGCAGACTCCTGCAGCCAGGAAGTACTACTCCCATCATGAAAACAAGTCTGTTCCATGATGGGAGTAGTACTAGTCCTGGCTGCAGGAGTCTGTGGGTGGCTGATTTTTTTCATTAAAAAAAAAAAAAAAAAACGGATTAAAAACGGTTACAAACTCTTCAAAACGGATACCCGTTTGATCAGCCGTTTCTATCCGTTTTTTTAAATCAGTTTTTTTTTTTTTTTTTAACAGAACAGGGGCAAACGGCCGTGTGAACGCACCCTAAAGCAGTAGGTATAATAGATGATTTTAAACTCACCAGGCTCAATTTTGACTCTCAGTCTGTTTAATGGATTATCCTCTCCTGATGCATCCATGTGCTGACGAAGAAGGGCTCTTCCAGTGGCTGCTTCTAGACAAGTGTATGCAGATCCTGTGGAAAACATAGGATTGAATTTTAGACAAAAGAAAATTAATTTAACCCCATCATGTGACTTTCCTTCTTGCAAACATCTGCCTTATGCAGACCACCACAATTACCTTCTTAGCAAAAGACTAGAGTTCTTTATTACAAAGGGCCATACTGAAGCTAAAGGGGGGGGGGGGGGGTGTTAGTGTGCAGTTATCTCACATACGCAATAACATCCATCACGTTTTTGTAAATATATTATCTATTTTCATAACAGTGTTTAATGTTGCAGTCCCCTTAAAAGAACTCAACACACAGCCATTAACCCCTTAAGGACACAGCCCATTTTCACCTCTAGGACGCAGCCCTTTTTTGCACATCTGACCACTGTCACTTTAAACATTAATAACTCTGGAATGCTTTTACTTATCAATCTGATTCCGAGATTGTTTTTTCGTGACATATTCTACTTTAACATAGTGGTAAATTTTTGTGGTAACTTGCATCCTTTCTTGGTGAAAAATCCCAAAATTTGATGAAAAAATTGAAAATTTTGCATTTTTCTAACTTTGAAGCTCTCTGTTTGTAAGGAAAATTGATATTCCAAATATTATTTTTTTTGGATTCACATATACAATATGTCTACTTTATATTTTAATCATAAAATTGACATGTTTTTACTTTTGGAAGACACCAGAGGGCTTCAAAGTTCAGCAGCAATTTTACAATTTTTCACAAAATTTTCAAACTCGCTATTTTTCATGGACCAGTTCAGGTTTGAAGTGGATTTGAAGGGTCTTCATATTAGAAATACCCCATAAATGACCCCATTACAAAAACTGCACCCCCCAAAGTATTCAAAATGACATTCAGTAAGTGTTTTAACCCTTTAGGTGTTTCACGGTAAAAGCAGCAAAGTGAAGGAGAAAATTCAAAATCTTCATTTTTTACACTTGCATGTTCTTGTAGACCCAATTTTTGAATTTTTACAAGGGGTAAAAGGATAAAATTTATACTTGAATTTGTAGCCCAATTTCTCTCGAGTAAGGACATACCTCATATGTCTATGTAAATTGTTCGGCGGGCGCAGTAGAGGGCTCAGAAGCGAAGGAGCGACAAGGGGATTTTGGAGAGTACGTTTTTCTGAAATGGTTTTTTGGGGGCATGTTGCATTTAGGAAGCCCCTATGGTGCCAAAACAGCAAATAAAAAAAACATGGCATACCATTTTGGAAACTAGACCCCTTGAGGAACGTAAAAAGGAATTAAGTGAGCCTTAATACCCCACAGGTGTTTCATGACTTTTGCATATGTAAAAAAAAAAAAAAAAAAATTCACTAAAATGTGTGTTTCCCCCCAAATTTCACATTTTTGCAAGGGTTAATAGCAGAAAATACCCCCCAAAATTTGTAACCCCATCTCTTCTGAGTATGGAGGTACCCCATAAGTTGACCTGAAGTGCATTACGGGCGAACTACAATGCTCAGAAGAGAAGGAGTCATATTTGGCTTTTTGAGAGCAAATTTTGCTCGGGGGGCATGTCGCATTTAGGAAGCCCCTATTGGTGCCAGGACAGCAAAAAAAAACGACATGGCATACCATTTTGGAAACTAGACTCCTTGAGGAACGTAACAAGGGATAAAGTGAACCTTAATACCCCACAGGTGTTTCACGACTTTTGCATATGTAAAAAAAATAATTTTTTTTTTACCAAAAATGCTTGGTTTAGCAAAAATTTTACATTTTTAAAAAAGGTAATAGCAGAAAATACCCCCCAACATTTGAAGCCCAATTTCTCCCGATTCAGAAGACACCCAATATGGGGATGAAAAGTGCTCTGCTGGCGCACTACAGGTCTCAGAAGAGAAGGAGTCACATTTGGCTTTTTGGAAGCAAATTTTGCTCTGGGGGCATGCCGCATTTAGGAAGCACCTATGGTGCCAGGACAGAAAAAAAAAAACACATGGCATACCATTTTGGAAACTAGACCCCTTGGGGAACGTAACAAGGGGTAAAGTGAACCTTAATACCCCACAGGTGTTTCACGACTTTTGCATATGTAAAAAAAAAAATATTTTTTTTACACTAAAATGCTTGTTTTCCCCCAAATTTTACATTTTTACAAGGGATAATAGCAGAAAATACCCCCCAAAATTTGTAACCCCATCTCTTCTGAGTATGGAAATACCCAATAAGTGGACGTGAAGTGCACTGGGGGCGAACTACAATGCTCAGAAGAGAAGGAGCATCATTGAGCTTTTGGAGAGAGAATTTGGCCATGTGCATTTCCAAAGCCCCCCGTGGTGCCAGAACAGTGGACCCCCCACATGTGACCCCATTTTTAAAACTACACCCCTCACGGAAGGTAATAAGGGGTGCAGGGAGAATTTACACCCCACTGGCATTTGACGTATCTTTGGAACAGTGGGCTGTGTAAATAAAAAATTTTATTTTTCATTTTCACAGACCCCTGTTTCAAAGATCTGTCAGACACCTGTGGGGTGTAAATGCTCACTGTACCCCTTGTTACATTCCGTGAGGGGTGTAGTTTCCAAAATGGGGTCACATGTGGGTATTTATTGTTTTGCACTTATGTCAGAACCACTGTAAAATCAGCCACCCCTGTGCAAATCACCAATTTAGACCTCAAATTTACATGGTGCACTCTCCCTTCTGAGCCTTGTTGTGCGTCCCCAGAACACTTTGCGCCCACATATGGGGTATCTCCGTCCTCAGGAGAAAATGCGTTACAAACTTTGGAGGCTTTTTTTCTTTTACCGCTTGTGAAATTTTAAAGTATGGGGCAACACCAGTATGTTAGTGTACAAAAATGTTTTTTTTTTTACACTAACATGCTGGTGTAGACCCCAACTTTACCTTTTCATAAGGGGTAAAAGGAGAAAAAGCCCCCCAAAATTTGTTAGGCAATTTCTCCCGAGTACGGCGATACCCCATATGTGGCCCTAAACTGTTGCCTTGAAATACGCCAGGGCTCCAAAGTGAGAGCGCCATGTGCATTTGAGGCCCAAATTAGGGATTTGCATAGGGGTGGACATAGGGGTATTCTAAGCCAGTGATTCCCAAACAGGGTGCCTCCAGCTGTTGCTAAACTCCCAGCATGCTTGGACAGTCAATGGCTGTCCGGAAATGCTGGGAGTTTTTGTTTTGCAACAGCTGGAGGTTCCGTTTTGGAAACACTGCTGTAGGATACGTTTTTCATTTTTATTGGGGGGGAAGGGGTGGTGGTGGGGGGCAGTGTACGTGTGTATATGTAGTGTTTTACTCTTTATTTTATGTTAGTGTAGTGTAGTGTTTTTAGGTTACATTCACACTGACGGCGGATTACACTGAGTCTCCCGCTAGGAGTTTGAGCTGCGGCTGCTGCAGCTCAAACCTGAAGCAGGGAATTCACTGTAATCCGCCGCCAGTGTGAATGTAACCTGTACATTCACATGGGAGGGGGGGGGGGGGGGGGGGGGCAAAACTACAACTCCCAGCATGCACTGACAGAACGTGCATGCTGGGAGTTGTAGTTTTGCAACAGCTGGAGGCACACTGGAAAATACTGAGTTGGGTAATAGAACCTATTACCTAACTCGGTATTTCCCAACCAGTGTGCCTCCAGCTGTTGCAGAACTACAACTCTCAGCATGTACTGATTGCCAAAGAGAATGCTGGGAGATGTAGTTATGCAACAGCTGGATGCACGCAAGTACAACTCCCAGCATGCCGAGACAGCCATTTGCTGTTCCTGAATGCTGGGAGTTGTAGTTTTGCAAGATTTAGAGGGGTTCAGGCTGGAGATCACTGACAGTGGTCTCTAAACTGTGGCCCTCCAGATGTTGCAAAACTACAAATCTCAGCATGCTAAGACAGCAAACTGCTGTCTGAGCATGCTGGGAGTTGTAGTTTTGTAATATCTGGAGGGCTACAGTTTAGAGACCACTGTCAGTGATCTCTAGCCTGAACCCCTCTAAATCTTGCAAAACTACAACTCCCAGCATGCCAACACAGCAAACAGCTGTCAAGGCATGGTGGGAGTTGTAGTTTTGCAACATCTGGAGGGCGACAGTTTAGAGACCACTCTCTAAACTGTCGCCCTGCAGATGTTGCTAGGCAACAGACTCTGCACACGCGGCGTCATACTTACCTCCACCGCCGCCGTGATCACAGCCGCCGCCGCCGCCGGGTAAGTGACCGCCGCTGCCGCCGCTACTGCACGGTTCCCCCCCGCTGTGCCCGGACACCGATGGGCGGGCATAGCGCGGGGAACCGAACTTTAACCCCCCCGTCCCCAGTCTGCTATTGGTCGGCCGCTCCGCCGATCAATAGCAGGGATAGGAGGGGTGGCAACCCTGCCACCTCACTCCTATCTCTTCAAGGGGGATCGAGGGTGTCTTGGACAACTCCGATCCCCCTTATTTTATCGCGGCGCCACGATTGATGGGCAGGGGGAGAGCGCTCCCCCTGCAAACACCATAGATGCCGTGATCAGACTGATCACGGCATCTATGGGGTTAATGCTGCCGGGACCGGCGCGATCGCGGCCCCGGCAGCTGCGGTGGGACTCCGGCTGTGATTGACAGCTGAGTCCCACCCGCGATCTCCTGCGCTGCCCGCGGCAGAGCAGGAGATCGCTTGGACGTATGCATACGTCCATTTGCGCGAACGTGTAATTCGCCTGGACGTATGCATACGTCCAATAGCGGGAAGGGGTTAAAGAGGTACTCCTGCCCTAGACATCTTATCCCCTATTCAATGGATAGGGGATAAGATATCTGATGGCAGGGGTCCTGCCGCTGGGGACCCCCGCAATCTCTCATGCAGCACCCCCTATCATCAGCCTCACGGAGCAAAGATCACTCCGTGTCTAATTACTCACGATCAGGGGGCCAGAGTATTGTGACATCACAGCTCCACCCCCTTGGGACATCAAACCCCGCCCCATCAATGCAAGCCTATCGGAGGGGGCGTGGCAGCAGTCAAGCCCCGTCCCATAGGCTTGCATTGAGGGGGCGGAGTGTGACATCCCAAGGGGTGGAGCTGTGACATCACGATACTCCGGCCCCTTGAGTTATCAGACACGGAGTGATCTTTGCTCCGTGAGGCTGATGATAGGGGTGCTGCATGAGGGATTGCGGTGGTCCCAAGCGGCGGGACCCCCGTGATCAGACATCTTATTGGGGGGGTCTATCCTAGGATCGGAGTACCCCTTTAATGTCTAAATTTTAACAAAATGTCCATATCGGGCCCCAATTAGCCAGTTTTCCTCCCCACTGACTCATCTGTGTTACATGGTCTCCGGTATGAATAATGAGCAGATGTCTTAAATTTGGTGTTTTCACTCTCCTACTCTCTAAAACTGGGGCAGGCAGTTTAACCACTTAAGGACCAAGACCATTTTCGCCTTAAGGACCTGGGCATTTTCTGCACATATGACCACTGTCACTTTGGGATGCTTTTACTTTCCATTCTGATTTTGATTTGATGAAAAATTTGAAAATGTGGCATTTTATTTTAACTTTGAAGCTCTCTGCTTATAAGGAAAATGGATATTCCAAATTAATTATATATTTAATCACATATACAATATATCTACTTTATGTTTGAATCTTAAAGTCAATATGTTTAAACTTTTGGAAGACATCAGAGGGCTTCAAAGTTCAGCAGCAATTTTCCAATTTTTCACAAAATTTTCAAAATCGAAATTTTTCAGGGACCATTTAGGTTTGAAGTGAATTTGAAGGGCTTTCATATTAGAAATACCCCATAAATTACCCAATTATAAAAACTGCACCCCTCAAAGTATTCAAAATGACATTCAGCAAGTTTGTTAACCCTTTAGGGGTTTTACAGGAATAGCAGCAAAGTGAAGGAGAAAATTCAAAATCTTCATTTTTTACACTCATGTTCTTATAGACCAGGTTTTTGAATTTTTACAAGGGATAAAAAGAGAAATCTTCCTAAAATTTGTAACCCAATTTCTCTCACGCAACAAACATTGCATACCATTTTGGAAACTGCACCCCTCAAGGAACGTAACAAGGGGTCCAGTGAGCCTTAACACCCCACAGGTGTTTGACGAATTTTCGTTAAAGTTGGATGTGTAAATGATTTTTTTTTTTTACTAAAATGCTGGTTTTCCCCTAAATTTTACATTTTTACAAGGGGTAATAGGAGAAAATGCCCCCCAGAATTTGTAACCCCATCTCTCCTGAGTATGGAAATAACCCATGTGTGGATGTCAAGTGCTCAGAAGAGAAGGAGTCACATTTGCAAATTTAGCTGAAATAGGGGGGCATGTCACATTTAGGAAGCCCCTATGGTGCCAGAACAGAAAAATAAAAAAGGCATGTAACAAGGGGTACAGTGAGCCTTAACACCCCACAGGTGTTTGATAAATGTTCATTAAAGTGGGATGTGAAAAGGAAAAATTTTATTTTTTACACCGAAATGCTGGGGATACCCCAAATTTTTCATTTTCACAAGTGGTAGCAGGTGAAAATGTCACTGTAAATTTGTAAATACATTTCCTTGGAGTAAGGACAGACCTCATATCTGGACGTTAGCAGCTCTGCGGGTGCACACCGGTCACAGAAGAGCAGGAGCGCAGTCAGGGGCCTTGAGCTTTTACATAGCTGCCTATGGAGCCAGAACAGCAGGACCCCCTCAAAGAGCGTTACATGGGGTGAATTACTAAAATGGGGTACAGTGGGACATAAAATGATAAAACAGATTTATGTTCCCAGAATGATGACCCAGAGCATAGCCAAAACTAAAAAAAATATGCCCACCCCAAACCCTATGCTCTGAATAATCATTCTGGGAATGTGATGTGTGTGGCCGTCCTTAACCTGTTGCCTCAAATGCGCACCCTGCTCAGGAGGAAAGAGAGCGCTGCACATTGGAGGCAAAATTTTAAAAAAAAGTCCCCGATGATAGTGACTCAGTGAACCATAACCCATTTTTGGAAAAAATTCCCCCAGAGGTCTTATCAGGGTTTTTTTTTTTTTTTGAGTAAAAATTTTTGGGGCAATTTAGTGGTTTATGGGGTTAAAACTTGGAATGTACTCTAGACTTGGTACATTGGGGTCAAATTATGGGAAATTCAAATTAAAACGGAAAATGTTGTACTGCATGCTAGTGTGATACTCCCTGAAGCAGAGGCCCGGATGATCAGGGCAAGTGTCACATTGATAGGTGGTGTCCTTCCGTATCCCCCTTCTGTGACACACACTGCATTTTTTCTGGGATCGTCCCTTCTTTCCAGTGTGGGGGACTTCACCTGGAAAGTGCTGGCCTGGGAAGATCCTGGCACCTATAACTTCAGTTCCTTGGGAACTCCGGCCTGCTCTTTCCCGGTCGCCAAAGATCAGGACCTTTAGGACGTCTTCTTGGAACAGAAGGTATGTCCCTGTGTTGCCAGCGTGCTGGGACAGTACAGAAGAGTTGCACAAGGCAACTTGTACCAAGCGTGATGTCATTGTACTAACCACCATACACCCAGACAGATCCACCCCTGTCAAAGTCCGTGGTACCACAGATAGAGCCCCTAAACCTGTGTGTATTCAGGACTATAGCAAGTTCATGGCAGGGGTGGATCTGTTTATTCAGATCTTGATGCCGTACACTGCCCTTCGCAAAACACGGGCCTGGTATAAGAAATTGGCACTGCATCTCCTCCAAATTGCCATGTATAATTTAATTGTTCTGTACAAACGTGCAAGAAATACAGAGACATTCCTGCAATTTCAGGAAAATGTTATCAAGGCCCCTCTGCTTGGGAGGGAAGCAGGGCCACAGGATCGGAGAGCAGAATAATACCAGTGCAACATTTTCCTGGGGTTGTTCTCCGTAGAGAATCGGGGAGTAGGCTACAGAAGAGGTGTCGTGTGTGCTCCAAGCGTGGCATTAGAAAATACACCATATACCACTGCAAACATGTCCCCTGAAGCCGGGTCTGTGCATTAGAGACTTTCAAAATTTATCACACGTCTTGATATCTGAATTTGTCCCTTTTAATTATTTTTACAATTACTTTGGAGAACCCTAAAAGCACCCTTGGAATTACATTATTACATTTTAGTGAGCAATTCTGTAATTTCCCCTATTTCTCCATTACATTATTTCCAAAAATCTAATTGGCAAACCCCTAAGAAAACTAAACATTCCTGTTCTACCCCTAGATTAATACCTTGGCAGGTTTAGTTTTTTTTTTTCTCCATCTTGCTATACCCCTAACATAACTAAAAATTATTCTCATTATACCCCTAGATTAATAATTTGGCCGGTGTAGTTTTATATTTTCACCATCTTGCTTAACCCCTAGCAAAACAAAATAATTTTCATTATAACCCTAAATGAATACCTTGGAAGGTGTAGTTTTATATTTTTATGCTAAAAGTGCAAAATATGCATCCATATTTGAAATTTAAATTATCACTGCTTAGTTCTACAAACTTTACTCAAACACCTGTAGGGTCATAAAACTTGCAACACCCCTAAATGGATTCTATATGGTGTGTAGTTTCCAAAATGGAGTGCAAAGTGTGTGTGTGGGGGGGGGGGGGGGGGGGGGTCCCGCTGTTCTGGCACCATGGGGGCTTCCTAAATGCAACATGCCCCCAAAAACCATTTCAGCAAAATTCTCTCTCCAAAAGCCAAATTTTGCTCCTTCCTTTCTGAGCCCTGTAGTTCACCAGCAAAGCATTTTATGTCCACATATGGGGTACTTCTTTAAATCAAGAGAAATGGGGCTACAAATTTTGGGGTGATTATTCTCCTCTTACCCCTTGTGAAAATGCAAAATTTGGGGTAACACCAGCAATTTAGTGTAGAAAATTTTTAAACAAATTTTTCATTTAAACTTAAAATTTTAGCGAAATTTCGTGAAACACCTGTGGGGAGTTAAGGCCCACTGTACCCCTTGTTACATTCCTTGAGGGGTGTAGTTTCCACAATGGAGTGCAACGTGTTTTTTTTCGCTCTTCTTGCACCAAAGGGCCTCCTTCCCTTCTGAGCCCTGGGGCCCCGATCCCAACATTGACGCCGAGGATCAGGGTCCCCAGCTCCCGGGGTGCACGTCCCGCACTCGCTCACTTCCTCCGGAAGAGGGGCAGAGCGGGTTGCGGGAGTGACACCCGCAGCAGGCGCCCCGATTGGTCGGCCGGTAATCCGGCCGACGAATCAGGGCGATCGTGAGGTGGCACCAGTGCCACCTCACCCCTGCAGACTATGGCTGTTCGCGGCCGTCAGACGGCCCCGATCAGCCAGTAATTCCGGGTCACCGGAGACCCGATTGACCCGGAATCGCCGCAGATCGCTGGACTGAATTGTCATAATGACCCCCCTGGGCGATATGCCGGGATGCCTGCTGAACGATTTCAGAAGGCATCTGGCTCTGGTCCCCAACCGGCTAGCGGTGGGGACCGGAATTCCCACGGGCGTATGGATACTCCCTCGGTCCTTAAGGACTCGGAATGCAGGGCGTATCCATACGCCCTATGTCCTGAAGAGGTTAAGGATGGAGCCCATTTTCACCTCTAGGACGAAGCACTTTTTTGCAAATCTGACCACTGTCACTTTAAACATTAATAACTCTGGAATGCTTTTACTTATTCTGATTCAGAGACAGTTTTTTCGTGACATATTCTACTTTAACACAGTGGTAAATTTTTGTGGTAACTTGCATCCTTTCTCAGTGAAAAATCCCCAAATTTGATGAAAAAATTTTAAATTTTGCATTTTTCTAACTTTGAAGCTCTCTGCTTGTAAGGAAAATGGATATTCCAAATAATTTTTTTTGGGATTCACATACACAATATGTCTACTTTATGACTGCATCATGAAATGGACTAGTTTTTACTTTTGGAAGACATCAGAGGGCTTCAAAGTTCAGCAGCAATTTTCCAATTTTTCACAAAATTTTCAAAGTCAGAATTTTTCATGGACCAGTTCTGGTTTGAAGTGGATTTGAAGGGTCTTCATATTAGAAATACCCCACAAATGACCACATTATAAAAAAAGCACCCTTCAAAGTATTTAAAATGACATTCAGTAAGTGTTTTAACCCTTTAGTTGTTTCACAGGAAAAGCAGCAAAGTGAAGGAGAAAATTCTAAATCTTCATTTTTTACACATGCATGTTCTTGTAGACCCAATTTTTGAATTTTTACAAGGGGTAAAAGGAGAAAATGTATACTTATATTTGTAGCCCAATCTCGAGTAAGCACATACCTCATATGTCTATGTAAAGTGTTCGGCGGGTGCAGTAGAGGGCTCAGAAGCGAAGGAGTGACAAGGGGATTTTGGAGAGTACGTTTTTCTGAAATGGTTTTTGGGGGGCATGTCGCATTTAGGAAGCCCCTACGGTGCCAGAACAGCAAAAAAAAAAACACACATGGCATACCATTTTGGAAACTAGACCCCTTGAGGAACATAACAAGGAATAAAGTGTGCCTTAATACCCCACAGGTGTTTCACGACTTTTGTATATGTAAAAAAAATATATATATTTTTCACTAAAATGTTGGTTTCCCCAAAATTTCTAATTTTTAAAGGGTTAATAGCAGAAAAGACCCCCCAAAATTTGTAACCCCATCTCTTCTGAGTATGGAGGTACCCCATAAGTGGACCTGAAGTGCACTGCGGACGAACTACAATGCTCAGAAGAGAAGGAGTCATATTTGGCTTTTTGAGAGCAAATTTTACTCGGGGGGCATGTTGCATTTAGGAAGCCCCTATGGTGCCAGTACAGCAAAAAAAAAAAAAAACATGGCATACCATTTTGGAAACTAGACCCCTCACAGAATGTAATGAGGGGTACAGTGAGCATTTACCCCCCACTGGTGTCTGACAGATCTTTGGAACAGTGGGCTGTGCAAAATTTTTCATTTTCACGGACCACTGTTCCAAAGATCCGTCAGACACCTGTGGGGTGTAAATTCTCACTGCTCCCCTCATTACATTCTGTGAGGGGTGTAGTTTCCAAAATGGGGTCACATGTGGGTGTGTTTTTTTTTTTTTTTTTTTTTGCGCGTTTGTCAGAACCGCTGTAACAATCAGCCACCCCTGTGCAAATCACCTCAAATGTACATGGCGCACTCTCCCTTCTGGGCCTTGTTGTGCGCCCCCAGAGCACTTTGCGCCCACATATGGGGTATCTCCGTACTCGGGAGAAATTGCGTTACAAATTTTGGGGGGCGATTTTCCCTTTTACCTCTTGTGAAAATGAAAAGTATAGGGCAACACCAGCATGTTAGTGTAAAATGTTTTATTTTTTTACACTAACGCACTAACGTGCTGGTGTAGACCCCAACTGTTCCTTTTCATAAGGGGTAAAAGGAGAAAAAGCCCCCCAAAATTTGTTAAGCAATTTCTCCCGAGTACGGCGATACCCCATATGTGACCCTATACTGTTGCCTTGAAATAAGACAGGGCTCCAAAGTGAGAGCGCCATGCGCATTTGAGGCCTGAATTAGGGACTTGCATAGGGGTGGACATAGGGGTATTCTATGCCAGTGATTCCCAAACAGGGTGCCTCCAGCTGTTTTAAAACTCTGAGCATGCTTGGACAGTCAATTGCTGTCCAAAAATGCTGGGAGTTTTTGTTTTGCAACAGCTGGAGGCTCCATCTTAGAAACACTGCCGTACAATACGCTTTTCATTTTAATTGGGGAAGGAGGGGGGCAGTGTACGTGTGTTTATGTAGTGTTTTACTCTTTATTTTATGGTAGTGTAGTGTAGTGTTTTTAGGTTACATTCACACTGGAGGCAGATTACACTGAGTCTCCCGCTAGGAGTTTGAGCTGCGGTGGAAAATTTGCCGCAGCTCAAATTTGATGCGGGGAACTCCCTGTAATCTGCCGCCAGTGTGAATGTAGACTGTACATTCACATGGGAGGGGGGTCAAAACTACAACTCCCAGCATGCACTGACAGACCATGCATGCTGGGAGTTGTAGTTTTGCAACAGCTGGAGGCACACAGGTCATAGAACCTAACTCAAGGTTTTCCAACCAAACTCAGTATTTTCCAACCAGTGTGCATCCAGCTGTTGCAAAACTACAACTCCCAGCATGTACTGAGTGCGGAAGGGCATGCTGGGAGATGTAGTTATACAACGGCTGGAGGCACGCAAGTACAACTCCCAGCATGCCAAGACAGCCTTATGCTGTTCCTGAATGCTGGGAGTTGTAGTTTTGCAAGATTTAGAGGGGTTCAGGTTGTAAATCACTGTCTGGGCATGCTGAGAGTTGTAGTTTTGCAACATCTGGAGGGCTACAGTTTGAGACCACTTCGTGATCTACAACCTGAACCCCTCTAAATATTGCAAAACTACAAGTCCCAGCATGCCCACACAGCAAACAGCTGTCTGGGCATGTTGGGAGTTGTAGTTTTGCAACATCTGGAGGGCCACGGTTTAGAGACCACTGTAAACTGTGGCCCTCCGGATGTTGCTAGGCAACAACTCCCCTAGCTGGACCCGGATGTACTGCTGCCGCCGCCGCACGTGTGGGATCCCTGCATGGAGGATTGCACTCCAGGATCCAGGTAAGGGACATTCGGCGCCGACCTTCCCTGGACAGTTCCCCCGTTTTGCCCAGACACCGATAGGTGGGCAAAGTGGGGGAACCAAACTTTAAACCCCCCCCTCCCCCGGTCTGCTATCGGTCGGTCGCTCGGACAACCAATAGCAGGGATAGGAGGGGTGGCACCCCTGTCACCAAACTCCTATCCCTCTTATTTTCCGGGTCACCAGTGACCCAGAATCGTGCAGATCGTAGGTCTGAATTGACCTGCGATTTGCGCCCATCGCGGTCATGGGGGGGTCTCAGGATCCCCCTCGGCGATGTGCCGGGATGCCTGCTGTTAGATAATAGAAGTCATCCCGGCCCGATCACCGCTACCGGTGACGCGGCGCTCCCGGAACCCCGCGACGTACAAGTACGTCGCCGCGCGCCAAGTGACACTTTGCGGCGCCATACATGTACGTCACTCGTCGTGAAGGGGTTAAATTGCTGTTAAAAACTTCGAAACCTTCTAATGTCTTCAAGAAGGAAAAATTTGTCAACTTTGTGATATGAAGACTTATTGTGATGAAAACAAAGGTAAACAAAATAAACTAACGCATGTTCCGATGTCGGCCTTACGCTGGGGATGGGAACGTCGGACAGCCATCAGCCTATCACCGGCCGCAGCGATGCTCCGCCTCATACGTTGATAGGCTGAGCCCACTGTCATGTAAGAAGCTCTGGACTGCTTCTTACATGACAGTGGGCTCAGCCTATCAGCGTCCGAGGCGGAACCTCGCTGTGGCCGGTATAGGCTGATGGCTGTCAGACGTTCCATTCCCTAGGAAGCAGATAAGGCCGGTACCGGACCAACGGGAGGAGAGTTCAAGTTTATTTTATTTTTTGCAGCCCGGGCATAGGGATACCGCACAGTATAGAGCAGTGGTCTTCAACCTGCAGACCGCCAGATGTTGCAAAACTACAACTCCCAGCATGCATGCTGAGCAGTGTTTCCCAACCTTTTTCGGGTCGGGGCACACCTCGGAAATTTTTTTTTCCACGGGGCACCCCTACCGAGGTTGACGAGCAAGAAAAAAAAATAAAAATAAAAAATAAGGAAAAGACGGTAAAAAACGCAATGCACTATATCTATTTATCAGTGGGTATGTAGTTTAAAGTGCTGCTTTATACAGCAACTCACCAATGACGTCTTCTCTAATTTGCAAAGTTGCCTTCTCTTCTCCATCTGGTCTGGGCCATCATCACGATTTCTTCCACACACAATTCTTCACCGTTAAACCTGCAAAACAAACCTATTAGGCGCCAAACTTTTTTTTTCTTTTTTTTTTTTTTTACATGGGTGACAGAGGGGTGTAGAGGGGTGGACATGGGTGACAGAGGGGTGTAGAGGAGTGTACATGGGTGACAGGGTATAGAGGAGCGTACATGGGTAACAGGGGTATAGAGGAGCGTACATAGGTGACTGGTATAGAGGAGCATACATTGGTGACAGGCGTATAGAGGAGCATACATGGGTGACCGGGGTATAGAGGAGCATACATGGGTGACCGGGGTATAGAGGAGCATACATGGGTGACAGGGGTATAGAGGAGCATACATGGGTGACAGGGGTATAGAGGAGCATACATGGGTGACAGGGGTATAGAGGAGCATACATGGGTGACAGGGGTATAGAGGAGCGTACATGGGTGACAGGGGTATAGAGGAGCGTACATGGGTGACAGGGGTATAGAGGAGCGTACATGGGTGACAGATGGGTGTACATGGGTGACATATGGGTGTAGAGGAGTGTACATGGGTGACAGATGGGTGTAGAGGAGTGACAGATGGGTGTAGAGGAGTGTACATGGGTGACAGAGGGGTAGAGAGGAGTGTACATGGGTGACAGAGGGGTAGAGAGGAGTGTACATGGGTGACAGAGGGGTAGAGAGGAGTGTACATGGGTGACAGAGGGGTAGAGAGGAGTGTACATGGGTGACAGAGGGGTAGAGAGGAGTGTACATGGGTGACAGAGGGGTAGAGAGGAGTGTACATGGGTGACAGAGAGGTAGAGAGGAGTGTACATGTGTGATAGATGGGTGTACATGGGTGACAGAGGGGAGTTGAGGAGTGTACATGGGTGACAGATGGGTGTAGAGGAGTGTACATGGGTGACAGATGGGTGTAGAGGAGTGTACATGGGTGACAGGGGTGTAAAGGAGTGTACATGAGTGACAGAGGGATGCAGAAGAGTGTACATGGGTGACAGATGGGTGTACATGAGTGACAGAGGTTATAGAGGAGTGTACATGGGTGACGGGTGTAGAGAAGTGTACATGGGTGACAGAGGGGTGCAGAATAGTGTACATGGGTGACAGGGGTGTAGAGCGGTGTACATGGGTGACAGGGGTGTAGAGGAGCGTACATGGGTGAAAAGGGTGTAGAGGAATTTACAAAGGGGTGTATAGGAGTGTATATGGGTGACGGGTGTAGAGGAGTGTACATGGGTGACAGAGGGGTAGAGAGGAGTGTACATGGGTGACAGAGGGGTACAGAGGAGTGTACATGGGTGGCAGAGGGGTATTGAGGAGTGTACATGGGTGACAGAGGGGTGTACATGTGTGATAGATGGGTGTACATGGGTAACAGAGGGGTATAGGGAGATTACATGGGTGACATGAGTGTACATGGGTGACAGAGGTGTGTAGAGGAGTGTACATGGGTGACAGAGGGGTATAGAGGAGTGTACATGGGTGACAGAGGAGTGTACATGGGTGACAGAGGGGTACAGAGTAGTGTACATGGGTGACAGAGGGGTGTAGAGGAGTGTACATGGGTGACAGAGGGGTACAGAGTAGTGTACATGGGTGACAGAGGGGTGTAGAGGAGTGTACATGGGTGACAGAGGGGTGTAGAGGAGTGTACATGGGTGACAGAGGGGTGTAGAGGAGTGTACATGGGTGACAGAGGGGTGTAGAGGAGTGTACATGGGTGACAGAGGGTGGACATGGGTGGCAGGGGGGGGTGGACAAGGCAGACATGGATGACAGGAGGGTGGACATGGGTGACGGGGATGATAGGTGGGGGGACATGTGTGAGTGCGGGTGGACATGGCTGACAGGGGGGGTGGACATGGCTGACGGGGGGGGGTGGACATGGGCGATAGAGATGGACAGGAAGGTGGACAAGGCGGACATGGCTGACAGGGGGGGGTGGACATGGCTGACAGGGGGGGTGGACATGGCTGACAGGGGGGGGGGGTGGACATGGGTGATAGAGATGGACAGGGAGGTGGACAAGGCGGACATGGCTGACAGGGGGGGGTGGACATGGCTGACAGGGGGGGTGGACATGGCTGACAGGGGGGGTGGACATGGCTGACAGGGGGGTGGACATGGCTGACAGGGGGGGTGGACATGGCTGACAGGGGGGGTGGACATGGGTGATAGAGATAGACAGGGAGGTGGACAAGGCGGACATGGCTGACAGGGGGGGGGTGGACATGGGTGACTGAGGGGGATTACATGGGTGACAGGGAGGGTGGACATGGGTGACAGGGAGGGTGGACATGGGTGATAGAGATAGACAGGGAGGTGGACCAGGCGGACATGGCTGACAGGGGGGGTGGACATGGGTGACAGGGGGAGTGGACATGGGTGACAGGGGAGGGATTACATGGGTGACAGGGGAGGGATTACATGGGTGACAGGGGAGGGATTACATGGGTGACAGGGGAGGGATTACATGGGTGACAGGGGAGGGATTACATGGGTGACAGGGGAGGGATTACATGGGTGACAGGGGGGTGGACAGGGAGGTGGACCAGGCGGACATGGCTGACAGGGGGGGGTGGACATGGGTGACAGGGGGGGTGGACATGGGTGACTGGGGGGGTGGACATGGGTGACAGAGGGATTACATGGGTGACAGGGGGGGTGGACATGGGTTACAGGGGGGGTGGACATGGGTGACAGGGGGGGGTGTGGACATGGGTGGCGGAGGGATTACATGGGTGACAGGGGGGGTGGACATGAGTGACAGGGGTGGGGGGGGGTGGGGAGGGGTAGAGGGTGTACTTGGGTGACGGTGGGGGGATTTAGACAGGGTTGAGAAGGTGAACAGAGGAGTGGAAAGGGTACGGTACTTTAAGCAAGCCGGCCCGCGCAGCTTGCAGTTCCACAGGAGGCACGGGAGTCCGGCGCAGGTGGAGCTCGTTCCGCCCCAGGGCACCATTTCCGTCTCACTGCGCCGCAAGGGAGAGGGGGACGCAGGAGACGGAGAGTGAAGGAGGGGGACGCGGGGGACACAGGGAACAGAGGGGTAAGGAGGGGAACACGGGTCACGCGGCATACGGAGGGGGAACACAGGAGATGCAGGGGGACGCTGTGCGCGCAGTGCCCACGCAGACTCCCCCCCCTCCGCCATCAGGCCGGGGCGGGACATTTAAAAAAAAATAATAGTAAAAATAAAAAAATCACGGCAAAATCCCGCGGCACCACGGGCAGTGCTGAACGGCACACACGTGTGCCGCGGCACCACGGGCAGTGCTGAACAGCACACACGTGTGCCGCGGCACCGCGGTTGGGAATCACTGATGATGAGAGTTGTAGTTTTGCAACATCTGGAGGTCCGCAGGTTGAAGACCACTGGTATAGAGTGTCAGCGCCAGCGGCTGCAACAAACAGGAGGATGGGGACGGGGACAGCGCTAGGCTGATAATTAATTGGGGGGGGGGGGGGGGGGGGGGGCAGAACAGTGCTCACGGGCAACATATGATTAGTTCCCCTGATGTGGAGACAGCGCAGCGCTGGGCTAATTTCATTCCCGAGGGGGAGGGGCCAAACTGGTATTGCGGTATGGGTTAAAATTCATATCGTGCAGCACAAAAAATGGCAGTATTCGGTATGAACCGGTATACTGCCCAGCCCCACTATGCCCTATGAATAGCACTGAACAGTATTATCAATCAAAATGATTGCTATATAGTCCCCTATGGAGACAGAAGTGTAAAAAAAAAAGTTGAAAAATGTAAAAAAAAAAAAAAAAGAAAAAAAAAAAGAAAAAAAAAAAGGTGAATAATTCCCTCCCCCAATTAAAATGAAATGAATAAAATTGTCTGTTTTTCCCATTTTACCCACAAAAAGCGTAAAATTATTTTTTCTATAAAACCGATTTGGGATCGCCGGGTGCGTAAATGTCCAATCAAAATATAATGTTAATGATCCCATACGGTGAACGGCCTAAACGTAAAAAATAAAAAGCCCAAAAATGCTGCTTTTTAGTCATTTTATTCCCTACATTTTTTTTTTTAAAAGGATCTAAAAGTGTTTCATATGCAAATGTGGTATCGATAAAAAATTACAGATGAAGGCGCAAAAAGTTTGCCCTCATACGGCCCTATATACGGAAAAATGAAAAAGTTATATGGGTGGTCAAAATAAAGCGATTTTAGATTACTGATTTTGTACAAAAAGTCTTATATTTTTGTCCTACTTTAAAAAAAAACATCTTAGTATGTGGCCATGGGTATCATTTTAATCGTATTGACCCACAGAACAACCAACATGTCAATTTCTCCGTAAAATGTACAGTGTGAAAACGAAACCCGCTAAAATGTGAAAAATTGTGGTTTTCATTTACATTTCCTCCCTAAAAAAATAATTTTTTGGGTTCGCCGTACATTTTATGGTAAAATGAGAGGTTTAATTACAAGCCCTTATATGGGTCTGTAGATGGAAATATAAAAGTTATGGATTTTAGAAGGCAAAGAGGAAAAAAGGTAAAAGGCAAAAATAAAATTGGCCTGGTCCTTAAAGGACAACTGTAGTGGAACACATATATTCCCAGTGATAGCCTGAGCCCACGGTCATGTAAGAAGCCGGCTAGAGCTCCTTACATGACAGTGGGCTCAGCCTATCACCGGCCGGGACATCGCTGCGGCTGGTGATACGCCGACGGCTCTGCGGCGTCCCCATCACCAGTAAGTGGAATGAGATTAGCACTGCCGGACCGTGAGGCCTGTTTAGGACCAACGGGGGCTCGTAGGAAGGTATGTATAAGTTTATTTTGTTTATTTTTGAGGCCCGGGCATTGTAATATATAAAAAGTGTTCCACTACAGTGGTCCTTTAAATGGGCACTGTCATGAAGTAAAAAAATTGACATTTTGTAGTACTTAAGTACTACAACATATCCCTAATATACTTTAATAAAAAAAAGTGATTTTAAACCAGTTTAAAATCACTTTTAAATTCGGCCACTAGGGGTCGCCCTCCTAGTGGCCGAATGCATTCAGCAGTGACGTCACTACTGAATTTCGACTCATTTAAGCCTGGCAATGAGTCGAAATTCAGGCACTGCGGTGCTCGCTCCCGCCTGTCAAACAGGCGAGAGCGAGCATGCTGATAGCTGGGGCTGCACGCATTGGCCAGCTCCACGGGCCACGCGCACGGCCACGCCCTGCCCCCCTGTTACCCTGTCCGGAGGCAGCGCACACTCATTGCTGCGCTGATCCTCCGGACGGGTAAATCTGCTCTCTGCACTAGAGGAATGGGGTGGGGAAAGCGGGGTTCGGGGGAGCACCGCCGCTCAGCACTAGAGGCATGGTGGGGGAGAGCGGGGTTTGGGAGAGTTCCGCTGCTGCTCAGCACTAGAGGCTGGGGGGGGGGAGCGGGAGTGGAGTAGCACTGCTGCGCCACAGGGTGCCTCCAGCTATTTCACCGCTAACAACATAAAGTAGACATATTGTATGTAAATAAATATATAATTTGTTATGTTTATTTTCCTTACAAGCAGAATTTCAAAGTTAGAAAAATGCTAAACTCAAGAAATTTTTCAAAGAAATGATGCAAGTATCGAACATTTACCACTAATCTACCACTAATCTAAGTGGAATATGTCAAAAAACAAAACAAAAAAAAAAACTCTTTGAATCAGACTGATAAGTAAAAGCATCCCAGAGTTAATGCATAAAGTGACATAGGACAGATTTGCAAAAAAAAAAATGGCTGTGTCCTTAAAATTGGGTGCGTCCTAAAGGAGTTGCTGGAAACCAACATTGGGCACAGCAGAATAAATTCGATATATTTATAATGATGGATATATAATGAGGAAGACAATGGAATGGAACGGAATGTCATGGATAGAATAAAACTTGCTCCAGGAGTAGTTGCTCCAGGAGGAGGTTGATTGAACAAGCTGACCAGGCCCATTTTGGCCTTAAAGGGGTTCTCCGGTGCTTAGACATCTTATCCCCTATCCAAAGGATAGGGGATAAGATGCCTGATCGCGGGAGTCCCGCCGCTGGGTACCCCCGTGATCTTGCACGCGGCACCCCATTTGTAATCAGTCCCCGGAGCTTGTTCGCTCCGGGTCTGATTACAGGCGACCACATTCTGCGGGGACTGATTACAAACAGGGTGCCGCGTGCAAGATCACGGGGGTCCCCAGCGGCAGGACTTCCGCGATCAGGCATCTTATCCCCTATCCTTTGGATAGGGGATAAGATGTCTAAGCACCGGAGAAACCCTTTAAGGACAAGGTCAATTAAATTTTTTCTCCTTACCTTTAAAAAATCATAACTTTTATAATTCCATTCACAGACCCATATGAGGTCTTGTTTTTCGCGTCATCAATTTTACTTTGTAATGACATCACTCATTTTACCATAAAATGTACAGCGCAACCAAAAAAAGATTATGTGGGGAAATCGAAAAGAAAACCGCAATTTATGAAATTTTGGTAGGCATTGTTTTCACGCTGTACACTTTACGGTAAAAAATAACATGTTTTCTTTATTCTCTAGGTCAATACAATTAAAATTCTACACATGTTATATGCTTTTCTATAATTTTACCGCTTTAAAAAAAAATCTCAAACTATTTTAACAAAATCAGTATGTTTAAAATTGCCCTTTTTGACCACCTATAACTTTCTTATCTCTCCGTATATGGGGTGCTTATGAGGGCTCAATTTTTGCGCCGTGATCTGTAGCTATTGGTACCACTTTTGCTTATATTTAACTTTTTAAATCACTTTTTATATTTTTGGGGGAATAAAATGTGACAAAAAAGCAGCACTTTTTTATAAGTTTTCGCAGTTTACCACATGGTATAATTAACAGACATTTACGCATGCAGCAATACCAAATATGTTTTTTTTTACGGTTTTTGGGGTTAAAATGGGAAAAAGGGATGATTTACATTTTTATTCGGGAGGGGATTTTTGATTGCTAATACTGTTCAGTACTATGCAAAGGGCATAGCACTGATCAGTGTACTTGGTGATTTTCTGCTCTGGTCTGCTCGATCTCAGACCAGAGCAGAAAACCCAAGGAGACAGCCGGAGGCAGGTGAGGGGACCTCCGGCCACCATGCTGGATGATCGGATCCCCGCAGGGAGATCCGATCATCCATTTTAAGTGCTGCACTGCTGCAGATGCCATGATCTGTATTGATCACGGTATTTGAGGGGTTAATGGCGGCATCAGCACGATAGCAGATGTCCGCAATAACCGGCAGGTCCCTGGCTGCTGATAGCAGCTGGGATCTGCCGTGCATGACCTGATAGCCGGTCATTACAGAGGGTAATGTACGTCATGGTGCACTAAGGGTGCATTCACACCACGTTTTTGCAATACAGTTCCCGGATCAGGTTTTTGATGAAAAACGGATTCCTCAAAACCTGACTAAACTATCAAAACGTGTGTACAAATTTCAACCCGTATACAGTTAAAAACCGTATATGGTTTGAAAAAATGATGTCCGGTTGCATCCGTTTTTTAAGAAAAAAAACGTATACGTTTTTAACTTTTCACTCCATTTTGAATAAAGTTTCCCTTGTTTGATTGAAATTCCAAGAAAAAAAACTGTGTAAAGTCAAAAAACTTATGGTGAAAACCGGATGGGACCGTATGCACATACAATTCTGTACGGTTCCCATTGACTCCCATGTTAAAAAAATAAAAGTATACGGTTTAATACAGTTTTTCACCCGGACCAAAAACCGTGGTAGACTACGGTTTTGGGTACGGGGGAAAAAAAAACTGACAAAACCGTACAGGGTGCAAAACGGACACAACCTGATGCATCTTTTGGCATATGGTTTTCAATGGAGTCAATACATACGTTTTTCAATACGGTTCCACACGGTTTTCACATTGAAAACTTATACGGGAACTGTATTGCAAAAACGTGGTGTGAATGCACCCTAAGTACCATGGCACCATGACGCACATTTACGTCCATTGTCTTTAAAGGGTTGAACAAGCCATTTGCTTTCATCCTCTCTAAAGCTATAAAATGCAATATCAAATAGCCTTGCATCTGAGCAATAAGAATGGAGTTGAGATAGAAGTTCCTGTTTACAATGTGTCATAAAACCGGCCTCTACGGTGTACTACACAGACAACAAAGAGGGCCCCAGACCCAAGAAATCATCAGAGGACAAGAACTGATTCCAATGCAAGTGAACCACCTACAGAACATTATTTAACACATACACACATATACACACACACACACACACACACACACACACACAGCTAAAAAAAAAATTAAGGGAACACCAAGATAACACATCCTAGATCTGAATGAACTAATCGTATAAAATACTTTTGTCTTTACATAATTGAATGCGCTGACAACAAAATCACACAAAAATAAAAAAATGATCAATGGAAATCAAATTTATAAACCCATGGAGGTCTGGATATGGAGTCACTCAAAATCGAAGTGGAAAACCACATTACAGGCTGATACAACTTTGATGTAAGGTCCTTAAAAAAAGTCAAAATGAGGCTCAGTGTGTGTGGCCTCCACGTGCCTGTATGACCTACCTACAACGCCTGGGCATGTTCCTGATGAGGTGACATATGGTCTCCTGAGGCATGTCCTCCCAGGCCTGGACTAAAGCATCCGCCAACTCCTGGACAATCTGTGGTGCAACGTGGCGTTGGTGGATGTAGCGAGACATGATGTCCCAGATGTGCTTAATCCGGATTCAGGTCTGGGGAATGGGTGGGACAGTCCATAGCATCAATGCCTTCCTCTTGCAGGAACTGCTGACACACTCCAGTCACATGAGGTCTAGCATTGTCCTGCATTAGGAGGAACTTGGGGCCAACCGCACCAGCATAAGGTCTCACAAGGGGTCTGAGGATCTCATCTCGGAACCTAATGGCAGTCAGGCTACCTCTGGCAAGCACATGGAGGGCTGTGCGGCCCCCAAAGAAATTCCCCCCCCCCCCCCCCCCCCCCCCCCAACACCATTACTGACCCACCGCCAAACCGGTCATGCTGGAGGAGTTTGCAGGCAGCAGAAAATTGTTCGCGGCGTCTCCAGACTCTCACATGTTCTCAGTGTGAACCTGTGAAGAGCACAGGGCGCCAGAGGTGAATTTGCCAATTTTGGTGTTCTCTGGTAAATTTCAAACATCCTGCACTGTGCTGGGCTGTAAGCACCACCCCCACCTGTGGATGTCGGGCCCCCATACCACCCTCATGGAGACTGTGGCCTGCTGGAGGTCATTTTGCCGGGCTCTGGCAGTTTCCTTGTACAAAGGTGGAGGTAGAAGTCCTGCTGCTGGGTTGTTGCCCTCCTCAAACCTCCTCCATGTCTCCTGATGTACTGGCCTGTCTCCTGGTAGCGCCTCCATGCTCTGGACACTACACTGAAAGACACAGCAAACCTTCTTGCCACAGCTCGCATTGATTGTGTGGGTTGTAGACTGTCTCATGCTACCACTAGAGAGCACCGCCAGCATTCAAAAGTGACCAAATCATCAGCCAGGAAGCATAGGAACTAAGAAGTAGCCTGTGGTCACCACCTGCGGATCTACTTCTTTAATGGGGGTGTCTTGCTATTTGCCGATAATTTCCACCTGTTGTCTGTTCCATTTGCACAACAGTATGTGAAATTGATTGTCAGTGTTGCTTACTGAGTGGACAGTGTGATTCAGTTGTACACCCCAGAAGTAGTTTCTACAGGAGTTATTTAAAAAAAAAGCTGACAGCGGCGTCTAAAGAGACATGTGTATGCTCCCTGGTGGGCTAGTGGGGTGGATCGCCCCCCGCAGCGTGATCGCAGGGTGGGCGATCCACTATAGGGGTAGCCGGAGGACTTACCTCTGCTTCCTGCTGTCTGGCTCTGTCATTGATAGATTGATCAATGGATCGCAGAGCTCACAGATCAATGAGTTCAATAGAACTCTATTCATCTGTATGATCAATCTAATGATTCCTCCTATAAGTCTAATAAAGTGTATAAAAAAAAAAGGTTTTAATAAAAGTTTTTAAAAAAACACGTTTCATGTTAAAAGTTCAAATCACCCCTTTTGCCATATAAAAACATGCAAACATAAAAATAAACATATTTGGTATCGCTTCGTGCGTAACTGTATGACCTATTAAAATATAACAATATGTATCCCGTACGGTGAATGTATAAAAAAAAAAGTTAAAAAGCGATTAAAAAGTCAGATCAATACCAAAATGGTACAGATACAAAAAATTTGCCCTCATACAGCCTGGTATGCAAAAAAAAAAAATTTGTTACAGGGGTCAAAAAATGGCAATTAAAAAAAATAAAAAAAAATTTTTTACAATTAGTAAAACATGACAAATTATATAAAATCTGGTATTGCTGTAATCAGGTCGGCCTAAAGTATGAAACTCCAAAAAATCATATACCCCGAGATGGGTCAGGGTCAAATTGACAGAAACCTTTGACCCAGGGATAAACCCTGGACCACTAATACCCTTATTAAATCCCACCCCTAAAACTTAGCTTTTATTAAGCACTGATTAAGATAATAAAGAAATTATGATAGTGAGAAAATATTAAAACCACAGTCTCCAGTGATGTATTGTGAAAATTCACTTCATGTCACCAACAGTGATCAACTATATTGTAGTGGTATAACCAGTGGTATGCAGCACCACTGGGATTGATTACACAACCAGAGACAGATTTTAAAATAGAGATTATGTCCCCTCTACATGTTTCACCACTGCTGCGGTGTCCTCAGGAGAAACAGGCATTTGCTGTGGCGAGGTGCCGCAGCGGCGATCCCGGGGGGCCCCCACAGCGGGACCCCAGCGATCTGACATCTTATCCCCTATCCTTTGGATAGGGGATAAGATGTCTAGGGGCGGAGTACCCCTTTAAACTTTAAACATGACTATGGGATTCTACTAGGGAAATCATGTTTTATAATAAATGCCCCTTCCTGGATCCTCCCACTGCCCTATATTCAGCAGCAGATCAGCACACAAAAAGGAGAGAACAGCAGCTTCTGCCCAACTACCTCTCTCTGCTAGAAGAGCATAGAAGAACTTGGTGGAACAGCTTCTTGGATGCAACTGTAAGTGTTTAAAAATACATTCGCATATTAATACAGAGGAGTCGGAGTCTGAAGTAAAAAAAACTGTGGAGTCGGAACATTTATCTACCAACTCCACAGCCCTGTTGTCCACTCTCACTTCCTGTATTTGGACTCCTCATAGAGACACACAGTCAATAGCTGCAGGGACAAAAAATACACACATTTTCTCTCACCAATGTATATTAAAATTTACATATAATGGTATTATCTATGTTATATAAAAAGTTTTTGTTGATGACAGGTACACTTTAAGACAATTTACATTACCATAGATCTCTGTGGTGATTCTTCGCTGAGCATACATGGTAAAACCTTCATTCAGCCAAAACTCGCCCCAATGAGCATTGGTCACTAAGTTTCCAAACCAACTATGGGATATTTCATGGATAATGACATCAGCCAGGGAACGATCACCAGCTAGTAGACACGGGGTGACAAATGTAATACACGGGTTCTCCATACCACCAAACGGAAAAGAGGGGGGCATGAACAAAACATCATACCTAGAAAATAAAGTTATTGACAGCTCAGACTGGGTTCATACATAATACAAACTAGCAGATGATTCTACAACAATAATTTTCAGAAACTGATGCATATACGATAACAAATCATGGTTACGCCAAGTAAAGGTGGGATCTCCCCTGATTAGGTTGCGTAATACCACAACCACCATAGTAGACTCATAGAAAGTAGGGCTGCACAATATATCGCAAAAACAATCGAATCACGATTTTTGCTAATTGCGATACGGCTCCCCGGGAAAACTTGCGATTATCTGCTAAGGCCGGCTCCCATGTGCCGCTGCAGGTGGGGGCTGGCCAGAGCAGGTTAAAACAAATTCAAATACTAAAAAGTCTGTGTTTTCCAAACAGGGTGCCTCCAGCTGTTGCAAAACTACAAGTCCAGCAAGTCGGGAGTTGTAGTTTCACATACCAGTGTTTGCCAATAGAGTTTGACAAAAAACCACCAAGAGTGCCACATTCTGTTTGGGAAGAAGTTGACAGGACATCGTAAGACGTCTATGACTTAGAAACACAGGTATCCAAGTCATAGAGCTTCCTAGGATGTAAAATCTCTAGGGCTTCCGGTCTGTAGCGAAGCTGCCTGCAAGGAGGGGGAGGCCTACTTACAGGGTTGTCAGAATAACTGGGCCAGAATTACTTTGGACAAACACACTCTGTGGGGCGCCCATCTTAAAAGGAGAACTGTCAGCCTGATCACTCACACTAAACCCAATACACTAGTAGTGTGGGTGAACAGGAGTCAGACGAGTCACTCATTTAAGCATGTCCTGATATATGTCCCCCAGAAGATCCGCTGCTAAATTCAGTGAACATGTCTGACTCCACTTCACTGGGCGACACAGTACATTTTTTATCTAAATATATGGTTGGGAGATCACTTATCTTAAAATAATGGTGGGGGTATTTACTAAGGAGATCCCAACTTTTTTCCTGGGTTTCGCACCCATTTTGTCGCAGAGAATTTTGTGACAATTTGCGACCAAACAAAACCAAACTCCATTTTACAAGAAAAACCTGAAAGGGAGTGTGGCCCCAGGAATAGGGCAGTGTCCCCAATAGTTTAGAAAAGTCCTAACATATTTACTAATGTTCCCAAAGAAAATTGAGGATTTGAGCACTGAAAAACCCGACAGTTTAAAGCAAGTGTAAAAAAAATTAATAAAATCAAAGCGTAGGGAAAAGCTTAAGATGTAGGGAAACGTCAGCAAATACCATGGGAAAATACCTGTCAGGAATCAGAAACCACAAAGAAAACTACACTCTTAGTAAAATTACCCCCCAATGAGTTTTGTTTAACCCCTTCCCACAGAATGTCATATATAAACGCCGGGTTGTGCAGTGCGTTCGCGCATCCCAACGTTTATAAATGACATTCAGTTAACCCGGCGATGCGCAGCATTGCACGGGTTAACTGGCAGAAGTCCCGCTGTTTCCAGCAGGGGACAACTTCTGCTTCACCCCCAGGACCATCCATTGATGGTCCTGGTCAGCGATCACTGTGATTGGTCCCTGTGGACCAATCACAGTGATCTAGGGTGAAAGTTCAGATCCCCCGCACTGCCCGCCCCTGGAAGTCGGGCAGAACGGGGGACGATGGCTGCGGGGGCTCGCGGCATAGGTGGGGGAACACGGGGGGGACCGGCGGACTTACCCGAACCAGCGGCGGGACAGAGGAGCAGCGCGGGACAGAGGAGCAGCGCGGGACCGGCCACGTGGACGAGCAGCGACGGGACTGGCAGGTGAGTATATGGTCCTCAGAAGCAGCAGTGAAGAACTTCATTGCTGCTTCTAGGAGTCTGAAAACTACAACTACCAGCATGCCTAGACAGCCTTTGGCTGTCTGGGCATGCTGGGAGTTCTAGTTTTGCAACATCTGGAGGGCCCCAGTTTGGAGACCATTGTATAATGGTCTCCAATCTGTGCTCTTCCAGCTGTTGCAAAACTACAACTCCCAGTATGCACTGACTGTCCAGGCATGCTGGGAGTTTTAGTTCAGCAACATCTGGCCCTTCAGATATTGCCGAACTACAACTCCCAGCATGCCCTTCAGCTGTCTGGGCATGCTGGGAGTTGTAGTTTTGCAACAACTGGAGACACACTGGTTGGGAAACATTGTCTGTTTCTAATTCAGTGTTTCCTAACCTGTGTGCCTCCAGCTGTTGCAAAACTATAACTCACAGCATGCACTAACAGACCATGCATGCTGGGAGTTGTGGTTTTGCAACAGCTGGTGCACCCCCCACCCCTGTTAATGTACAGGGTACATTCACATGGGCGAGGCTTTTACAGTGGGTTTCTCGCTGCAAGTTTGAGATGCAGCAAATTTTGCGCTGGGAAACTCGCTGTAATCCCCCGCCCATGTGACTGTACCCTAAAAACACTACACTACACCTACACAAAATAAAATAAAAAGTTAAAAACACTACATATACACATACCCCTACACAGCCCCCCTCCCCCAATAAGAACGTCCGGTACACCACTGTTTCCAAAGCAGAGCCTCCAGCTGTTGAAAAACAACAACTCCCAGTATTGCCGGAAAGCCGTTGACTGTCCACGCATGCTGGGAGTTTTGCAACAGCTGGAGGCACCCTGTTTGGGAATCACTGGCGTAGAATGCCCCTATGTCCACCCCTATGCAAGTCCCTAATTTAGGCCTCAAATGCACATGGCGCTCTCACTTCGGAGCCCTGTCGTATTTCAAGGCAACAGTTTAAGGTCACATATGGGGTATCGCCGTACTCGGGAGAAATTGTGTTACAAGGTTTGGGGGGTATTTTCTTCTTTAACCCTTCATGAAAAGGAAATGTTGGGGTCTACACCAGAATGTTAGTGTAAAAAATTTACATTTTTTACACTAACATGCTGATGTTGCCCTATACTTTACATTTTCACAAGAGGTAAAAGGGAAAAAAGCCCCCCAAAATTTGTAACGCAATTTCTCCCGACTACGGAGATACCCCATATGTGGGCGCAAAGTGCTCTGGGGGCGCACAACAAGGCCCAGAAGGGAGAGCGCACCATGTACATTTGAGGTGATTTGCACAGGGGTGGCTGATTGTTACAGCGGTTTTGACAACCGCAAAAAAAAAAAAAAAAACACATGCGACCCCATTTCGGAAACGACACCCCTCACAGAATGTAATGAGGGGTACAGTGAGAATTTACCCCCCCCACAGGTGTCTGACTGATCTTTGGAACAGTGGTCCGTGAAAATGAAAACTTGTACAGCCCACTGTTCCAAAGATCTGTCAGACACCAGTGGGGGGCAAATGCTCACTGTACCCCTTGTTACGTTCCTCAAGGGGTCTAGTTTCCAAAATGGTATGCCATGTGTTTTTTTTTGCTGTCCTGGCACCATAGGGGCTTCCTAAATGCGACATGCTCCACGAGCAAAATTTGCTCTCAAAAAGCCAAATATGACTCCTTCTCTTCTGAGCATTGTAGTTCACCCATAGTGCACTTCAGGTCAACTTATGGGGTACCTCCATACTCAGAAGAGATGGGGTTACAAATTTTGGGGGGTATTTTCTGCTATTAACCCTTAGAAAAATGTGAAAATTGGGGGGGAAAACACACATTTTAGTGAAAATTTTTTTTTTTTTTTTCATATGCAGAAGTCGTGAAACACCTGTGGGGTATTAAGGCTCACTTTATTCCTTGTTATGTTCCTCAAGGGGTCTAGTTTCCAAAATGGTATGCCATGTGAGGGTTTTTTGCTCTTCTGGCACCATAGGGGCTTCCTAAATGCAACATGCCCCCCAAAAACCATTTCAGAAAAACGTACTCTCCAAAATCCCCTTGTCGCTCTTTCCCTTCTGAGTCCTCTACTGCGCCCGCCGAACACTTTACATAGACATATGAGGTATGTGCTTACTCGAGAGAAATTGGGCTACAAATATAAGTATAAATTTTCTCTTTCCAACATCTATATGAACATACACGCCCCAGAAGAAGCTATTACCCGCAAAACGTCCTACTGTGCTTCCATTACTGAAATATATGTATACTTTTTCTACCCTTAACTGCAGCATTAGTGGGCTTACAATTTATATAGGATACGTTGCATTTTGGTTCCGCGTACATATGTGTATTTATTTACCAAGTAGACCTCCTATTCTGCACCTTTTGCAGTTTTGTCTATGTTTTCTTAAATGGTTTTAAATGTGTGTTTTTGTGATGAAGTTATGTTCAGTAAAACTTATATATTTTGCTCTATATACGCCTGTCTTTCTTTGTTAGCTCTATATGAATATAGAGACGTTAGGGGTATGTTCACACTGGGGAATTTCAGAGGAAATCCGTGCAATGAACATTACCATCAGCTCAACAATTGTTGAGCGCAGAGAATGAACATTCTTTGTGCAGAATTCCGCAAGCACTGCATAGCAGTCAATGGTGACGGCGTAGTGCCGCACGGTCCTACCGCCAAAGTATTTTTTTTTGATTTTGTGAATTCGGAGATTCCGCTATGTGAACATACCCTAAAAAAGGTGTATTCCAGGATTTGTATTTATTTGACTATGCCACAGGGGACATAAAGTTAGTGTAGTTCATAAAAATGTGTCTGTACCTATGTTTCATGGAGGTCTTGCAATTTTTCTGTGATGTTTGGCCAAATGTTTATTTTTAACAGCATACAAAATTACTGTCTCAGGTTTTCCAAGGTTGCAGTGCGGTCTGAGACATTCCATCACTAGTCAGGTGTTCAGAGGGAGCCTGATCTTTGCCTCAACGGGTGGAGCGAACGCTGGGTGGGAAGGAGATCATTCTGCAGTGAATTGAAGGTGTGCCACAGCTGGAGGAACCCTGATTAGAAAACACTGGTCTATTGCATTGAAGGAAACATAGGTGTGTTTCAATGGGTGTGGGAGGAAGAAAACTGACCTTACACTTACAAACAAGGAATTATAGGACATGTAGTCCGAGGAAGATAAGACCAACAGGAAATAGCCAGTTCACAAAAAGATAGCCACAGCGTTATGGTGGACTCAGAACATAGCCGTTTAGCTACAAGACAAGCATGGAAAGACAGCAGGAGCTTAGGGAGTTACATGCATGGCATAAGTCCTGGTGTAAGTGGGAAGGGTTTGGGTTTTTAGAGCACTGGAGATGACTTTTCACTGGGGTACAAACTTTATTCTATGGATAATTTGCACCTAAATGGATGGGGGACAGTAAAGCAAATCAAGCAGATAGTGGGACAGATAGGTTAGAGAGGGGTCAGGATATAATGGTGGGTGGAGAGGAGACCTGTGGGGGGAGGTTAATAGCAGTGGATAGGGGGATCCATGTGTCCCATTGGCCCCAGTAACGCAAAAAATCCCATTAGCCCCCAAAAACGCAAAAAATCCCATTAGCTCCCAAAAACGCAAAAAATGCAATTAACCCCAATAACTCCAAGAATCCCATTAACCCCAATATCGCAAAAAAAAAACATTAGTGAGAAGAAATGTGTAAAACGTAATGGAAATGTAAAGTATGTTTAAAAGGAGTCTAGCAAATAAAATGGGGGAGCTTGAGACATGGCTGGACTCCTCACATGACTGGGCTGTCAATCTGCAGGAGTTTATACTGTTTTATAAGGATAGGGTACACAGGAAAGGTGGTGGAGTATGTCTGTATGTTAGAAGCGGTATGAAAGGGGTCATTTAAACATTACAAAGAACTCTAAAAATGTAATAAAAACAGCAAATATTCAAAAAGGAGAGACAGAAGGCAGAGCTATTGAATGGTTTCCTTAGTTCTGTATATACCAAGGAAGAGGGAGGAGCTGACGCAGGCCGGGCCAGTGCGGGAAACACATCATGTAATGTACTGAACTGGCCTAATGTAGATATGACTATAAAAGACGGTTGGGGGGCTCACACTATAATCAGTATATGCTGAGGTTGCTGTGTTCCACGTAACCCTACGCGTCAAGAGAGAATAAGAATTAGAAATAATGGATACAGACCGCAAGGTATATAATTTGGCAGTGTGTATGTATAGAGAATATTGTGAATGAATATAGATGTAAAATGCTATTAAAATGTAATTAGATTAGTTGTATGGATAGTAATAAAATAGCATTTATTGTATAAAACTGTTTGCGCGGAACAGTCCAAGCAGAGCCCTTGCTGTGGCAACAGATAGTAATTTTGTAATCCAAAAGAGTTGTTGGTGCTTCTGCACCACTCACCGCTCCGTGATAGAGGGATCCCGGGATAGTAGCCCCTGGTGTTCTGGGCTCCGTGTCGCAGACTGGCTCGGTTGGGCAGCCGGCTCGATGGGGACATCTGCGCAATGGATCCCTAGGTTTCTCTGGTTGGACACGGGAAGGTGTCCAGCTGAATGGATGGTATTGCGGCAAGCAAAAGGTGAGTGGATGCAGGTAACTGATGGTGCTCTGATGGTGTAGGTGGACGGCGTTCTCGTGGCAGAGTGTGCACGTCTCAAACAGTGGTCCCAATTCTGGGGGGTTCCAGCTGTTGTGAATTGTGGATAGCAGAGATCGGTCCAGTAGGTGGTCTGTATGGTTAGAGTATAATGCTAAATGCGTTTCGGGGAGACCCCCTTTTCAATAGCTATGTTGTACCCCATATTGTTTTACAGTTTTTATATAGTCTTCGCAGTTTAATTGGCAGCAATTTAAGGTTCATTGTAAACTGTGGACTGGGTTGTAGGCTGTTGTAAAAAGTGGACTGGATTGTGCATACAATGTGGTATTTAAAAAAAAAACATGATAGATTAGAGAAATTACAATTATATACAACTAGTCTGAAGGATGTGAATAAATATACTGTGAGGTTATGATATTGTGGGTGAAGGGTGAATGGTTAGGATATGATGAGATGTGAAGAAAATTATAGGTATTGTACTGATACATCTATATCTATCTATCTCTATCTCTATCTCTATCTCTATCTATATATATAAAGAATACCGTATATACTCGAGTATAAGCCGACCCGAGTATAAGCCGAGACCCCTAATTTCAACCCAAAATCCCAGGAAAAGTTATTGACTCGAGTATAAGCCTAGGGTGGGAAATACCTCATCCCCCCCTGTCATCATCCAGACCCGTCATTAACATCCTCATCATCCCCTTGTCATCATCCCACACATCCCCCTTCATCATCCCCTTATCATCCCACACATCCCCTTATCATCCCACACATCCCCCCTTCATCATCCCCTTATCATCCCACACATCCCCTTATCCCACACATCCCCCCTTCATCATCCCCTTGTCATCATCCCACACATCCCCTTATCATCCCACACATCCCCCCTTCATCATCCCCTTGTCATCATCCCACACATCCCCCCTTCATCATCCCCTTATCATCATCCCACACATCCCCTTATCATCCCACACATCCCCCCTTCATCATCCCCTTGTCATCATCCCACACATCCCCTTATCCCACACATCCCCCCTTCATCATCCCCTTGTAATCATCCCACACCCCCCCCCCTTCATCATCCCCACCCCCCTTCATCATCCCCACACCCCCCCCCCCCCCTTCATCATCCTCTTCTCATCATTCGCCCTCAGTGGTCTTCAACCTGCGGACCTCCAGAGGTTTCAAAACTACAACTCCCAGCAAGCCCGGGCAGCCATCGGCTGTCCGGGCTTGCTGGGAGTTGTAGTTTTGAAACCTCCGGAGGTCCGCAGGTTGAAGACCACTGCGGCCTTCAACATGCGGACCTCCAGAGGTTTCAAAACTACATCTCCCAGCAAGCCCGGGCAGCCGATGGCTGCCCGGGCTTGCTGGGAGTTGTAGTTTTGAAACCTCCGGAGGTCCGCAGGTTGAAGACCACTGCGGCCTTCAACATCATCCAGCCCCCTCTCACCCCCTTTAGTTCTGAGTACTCACCTCCGCTCGGCGCTGGTCCGGTCCTGCAGGGCTGTCCGGAGAGGAGGTGGTCCGGTGAGGAGGTGGTCCGGGCTGCTATCTTCACCGGGGGCGCCTCTTCTCCGCGCTTCCGGCCCGGAATAGAGGCGTTGCCTTGACAATGACGCATAAGTACGTTGGCAATGAACGCACCTCTGCGTCGTTGTCACGGCAACGTGACTATTCTGAGGCCGGGCCCGAAGCGCTTAGAAGAGGCCTCCCCGGTGAAGATAGCAGCCCGGAACCACTATGCCACCGGACCACCTCCTCTCCGGACAGCCCTGCAGGACCGGACCAGCGCCGAGCGGAGGGGAGTACTCAGAACTAAAGGGGGTGAGAGGGGGCTGGATGATGTTGAAGGCCGCAGTGGTCTTCAACCTGCGGACCTCCGGAGGTTTCAAAACTACAACTCCCAGCAAGCCCGGACAGCCGATGGCTGCCCGGGCTTGCTGGGAGATGTAGTTTTGAAACCTCTGGAAGTCCGCAGGTTGAAGACCACTGCGGGTGGGGGAGTTCACTCGAGTATAAGCCGAGGGGGGTGTTTTCAGCACGAAAAATCGTGCTGAAAAACTCGGCTTATACTCGAGTATATACGGTATATATGAATAGATGTGCATATATGAGAGTAATATGGGATATGACATGAATAAATAAAATTTGTAAGCACGTTAAAAAATTTGAATATATACAAGTGATGACAAATTTAAAAAAGGATTTAAAAGAGGATACTATAAGATGTTAAAGATAGTATGAGAGGTTATGAAAAGTTAATGGATAAAATATTGGCAATGACAAGGATTAACAAGTTGATATAATAAGATGATAAAATTGATTGAAGGAAAAATTTGATTAGAGAAAAAATATTGAATTAAAAATTAGATTAAAAAGTTAGGATAAAAATGTACTAAACGAGAAATTTTTAGGAATTTTTTTGAAAAAAAGTTTTTTGATCAAAGAAATGATTTTTTTGGTTGAGGAGAAATTAATGAAATAAATGTGACAAATATAGGGACTTCTGGTGCAGTTGGTATATGCCATGTGAGCTCTGTCCCTGAGCACATTCTGACACTAATAGACAGCCAGTTACTGGATATGGCGAGGGGCAAGGCTCATCATGGAGGCGTCACAGGAATCCAAAAACTTCCAACTCTGAGTTCAGACCCTTTGGCTCTAAAGTTTCGAATTCGTAAATCTTCCTAACTTCTGCCCTTGACATTTTCACATGTAATCGCCTCCCCTCCAATCTTTTATTTTTTGTATGCCTGTATATATATTATGCTGGATGGATCTTGTTGGTGATGCAGGAATTGTAAGGATAATGGGTGTTTGGCGTTACCTTTTTTGATGTTATAAATATGTTCTGAAATGCGTGTTTTAAGTGCCCATTTCGTTCTGCCCACGTATTGCTTATTGCAGCCACATTGTACCAGGCTGTCTATCAGTGTCTGGATGTGCCCAGGGACAGCGCTCACATGGCATATACCAACTGCACCAGAAGTCCCTATATTTTACTAAATTCTCCTCAACCCAAAAAATTATTTTCTTTTATCAAAAAATTATTTTAAAAATTTTTTTTTCTTTAATCAAATGTTTCCTTCAAATCAATTTTATCATATTATATCCATTTGTTGATCCTTGTATTACATTGCCAATATTTTATCCATTTACTTTTCATAACATCTTATACTATCCTATTTTAAATAAATCTAATTAAATTTGTCACACCACATGTATATATTTTTTCACATACTCACTAATTTTATTTATTCATGTCATATCCCATATTACCCTCTTATATGCACATCTATTCATATATTCATTATATGTATCAATACAATACCTATAACCCCCAAAAACCATTTCAGAAAAATGTTCTCTCCAAAATCCCCTTGTCGCTCCTTCCCTTCTGAGCCCTCTACTGCCCCCACCAAACACTTTACATAGACATATGAGGTATGTGCTTACTCGAGAGAAATTGGGCTACAAATACCAGTAAAAAATGAAGATTTAGAATTTTCTCCTTCACTTTGCTGCTATTCCTGTGAAACACCTAAAGGGTTAAAACACTTACTGAATGTCATTTTGAATACTTTGGGGGGTGTAGTTTTTATAATGGGGTCATTTATGGGGTATTTCTAATATGAAGACCCTTCAAATCCACTTCAAAACTGAACTGGTCACTGAAAAATAGTGAGTTTGAAAATTTTGTGAAAAATTTGAAAATTGCTGCTGAACTTTGAAGCCCTCTGATCTCTTCCAAAAGTAAAAACACGTCAATTTTATGTTGCAAACATAAAGAAGACATATTGTATATGTGATCCAAAAAAAAAATTATTTGGAATATCCATTTTCCTTACAAGCAGAGTTTCAAAGTTAGAAAAATGCAAAATTTTCATTTTCTTCATCAAATTTTGGGATTTTTCACCATGAAATGATGCAAGTTGCCACAAAATTTTACCACTGTGTTAAAGTAGAATATGTCACGAAAAAACAATCTCGGAATCAGAATGATAACTAAAAGCATTCCAGAGTTATTAATGTTTAAAGTGACAGTGGTCTGATGTACAAAAAACACTCTGGTCCGAAGGTGTAAAATGGCCTGGTCCTTAAGGGGTTAAAGTCCCCCATTGTTATCAACTCATCATTATGATTTGCTGCTTTGTTTATTTGCCTCAGCAATTGATCTTCTGGCTCTTCCGTTATATTTGGTAGCTTATAGTAAACCCCCATCAGAATTTTTTTATTTTTATCTCCATATATTTCTACCCATAATTACTCCACATTATCATTTCCCTCCCGTATATCCTCCCGCAGAGCGGCCTTCAGACTGGACTTTACATAAAGACAAACTCCTCCCCCTTTCTGTTTTCTCCGTTCCTTCCTGAATAGACTATAACCCTGTATGTTGACCGCCCAGTCACAGGTATCGTCCAGTCTCTGTTATACCCACTATGTCATAATTCTCCTCAGACATCATCAACTCCAGTTCATCAGTTTTATTGGTCAGACTTCTGGCATTAGTCAAAATGCAATTCAAAAGGTATTTTTTTCCTATGAAGCCTATCCCTATTAAGTAACTATTCTAACCCCTCCCTCAGCTCCACCCCCAAGTACATTAATAGGTCCCCCCTCTCTATCTAAACTATCTTCCCTCTCAATATTGTAGTTTCCCTCCCCCCCAGTCCCTAGTTTAAACACTCCTCAACCCTTCTGGCCATCTTCTCCCTTAGCACAGCTGCACCCTACCCATTGAGGTGCAGCCCATCCTACGGTAGAGCCGGTTTCCGACAGAGAAGTCGTCCCAGTTCTCCATGAACACAAACCCCACCTTCCTACACCAGCTTCTGAGCCACTTGTTTACCTCCCTAATCTTCCGCTGCCTCTCTGGTGTGGCACAGGTAATATTTCAGAAGATATTACCTTGGAGGTCCTTGCCTTAAAGCATACCTACCAAGAGTAGTGTGCTTCTGCCCCTCCCCCCACCTTCTGTCCACAGGAGCAGGCAAGCAGCAGCTTTAGACGTGCAGACCTGTTAGTCATGAAGTGGGTCCATGACTTAGGTGATGACAAGTGGACTAGCTTGTATCCCAGGAGGCAGTTTTTTGACTGGCTTTAAGTATGAAATACTGTTTTTTTTTATGAAAGCAATTGCAAAACCTATTGGTTTTTCATGCTTTACAACATATCAAAAGTTTTTATAGCTAACAGTGCCCATTTAAGCTTACGGCCTAAGTCCCTGAAATCATTTTTAAAGGACACACCAACTACCTAATACTTTGTCATTGGTGCCAATGTGTACCATGACTGTTGGTCTTCTCCAGCCCCACTCAGCAACCTGTCAACCTGATCCGCGATGTGCCGAACTCGAGCGCAGGAGGACCGCACACTGTTTGGCAATCCCAGTTTGTGACCCATCACCCTGTCTATTCCGCTAATAACCGAGTGCCCCACTACCAGTTCCTGTCTGGCCTGTACTCCTCCCTCCCTCCTTACTGGAGCAGACACCCCCAGGCGGTCTGAGGCAGAGTCCTGCTGCAGTACAGCTAGCTCTGAAATGGCATCCCCCTCATCCACCAACCGGGCAAACTTGTTGGTGTGTGCCAGATCAGGACTAGCCTCCCTGACACTTTTCCCTCTACCCCATTTCTTAACTGTAACCCAGCTAGCTGCCTGACTGTCCTGCACCTCCGTCCCACTATCCTCGCCCACCTCTACCCCAGAGAGTACTTGCTCAGTGAGCAGGAGACTCCTCTCCAAGTTGTCAATGCGTCTCAGTGTTGAAAGTTGCTCCTCTAGATGCAGGATCTGGACTTCCAAATTAACAACAGGCACACGTCTCGCACAGCAATATGCACCCTCAAACTGTTGTTCAATGAGTGTATACATTGAGCAGGATGTACACTGGGCTGCATTTACCAACATGGAGGCCATCTAGTTATGGGGATTTCACAGATTAACAGCCAAAAACAGACAAAATATAAATAGGGGTAAATATAATTAACCCCTTAACGACATATGACGTAAATCTACGGCAGTGTGGCACTTAATGTGGCTGATCGGACCGAACGTAGCCCTGCCGCGGGTATCCGATTATCTGTAATGGAGGGCGGAGGTCCCCTCACCTGCCTCTGTCCGTCTAGTTGGGTCTTCTGCTCTGGTCTGAGATCAAGCAGACACAAGCAAAAGATAGCCGATAACACTGATCAGTGCTATGCCCTATGCTTAGCACTGAACAGTATTAGCAATCAAACGATTGCTATTAATATTCTATGGGGACTATTAACCCTTTCCTGCAAAGCTATCAGCAGCCAGGACCCATGGCTAATGCCAGACATCGCCATTCAGGCAGACGCGACGATCAAAGTTGCTTACCCCGTCTAAAGTGAAAGCTTCCCGGCAGCTCAGTCAGGCTGATCGGGACCCATCGCAGTAAAACCGCAATGTCCCGATCAGCTAGGATCCCTTACCTGCCTCCAGTGCGTCCGATCGGCGATTGATTGCTCCAAGCCTGAAATCCAGGCTTGAGCAATCAACCGTCGATAACACTGATCAATGCATTGCATTGCAATGGCATTGATCAGTGTTTTGAATCTATGTACCACATGTTATTGTCCCCTACAGGGGCTATAACATTACAAAAAAAAAAAAAGTGAAAAAAAAAATGTAAACGTTATGATTTAACCCCTTCCCTAATAAGAGTTTGAATCACCCCCCCCCCCTTTTCCCATAAAAAAAGAAAAAACACACCACTAAATAAAAACAAAACATACGTGGTATCGCCATGTGCGGATATGTCCAAACTATAAAAACATAGTTAGTTAAAACTGGTCAACAGTCAATGTATGTGCAAAAAAAAATTCCAAAGTTCAAAATAGCGTATTTTTGGTCACTTTTTATACCATAACATTAATATATATACTATATACATCTATATATCTATATATATATATCTATATCTATATACATACATATATATATATATATGTATTAATTATATATATATATATATATATATATATATATATATGTATTAATTATATAATTAATATATATATATATATATATATATATATATATATATATGTATTAATTATATAATTAATATATATATATATATATATATATATATATATATGTATTAATTTTATAATTAATATATATATATATATATATATATATATATATATATATATATATCACAAAGAAAAGAAAACGTCCGGCACTCGGGAAGATGCAGGTAAAACTTGTCAATGGCTTTATTCACACGCTTAGGCAGGACACAATCTGACGCGTTTCGCACACTCAGGTGCTTAGTCGTAGATAGACATACACTCAATAATGCGGGTTAAAATACACATGAGTTTGGTCACATGACCACATGAATCTTAATTAAAAACAGTTGGTTACAAAACATGGCATTGGGAATCATGATCACATTTGATCGTTCGGAGAGAGTTCACACAAGGATGCAGGCAATGCGGCTTTAAGTTTCAAATTTTGAGTAACATTTAAATTTCAATCTCGAATGATCTAAAAACTAGTTTATCAATACTACCGATATTCATATTAATTTGGAGGTACATATTTACCGAAATAAACAATTTGAACTATACCTACACATCAAGATCTAAAATATTTATATATAGATCAATAACCGCATAATGTGCATCTCACCGTGTGAACATCCCCCTATAATTTGCGACAATTCAAAATTTATTATATGTGCACAAGAAACGAAGAGTACATATTGGACCGGGAACTAAACATACGTGATTAGTAATAAATTGTATACATCAACTATATTCTCTTATTCAATTTATGCACACGTTAACATTAAATCCAATCTTTTGTTTAACCCAAGAGGAACATCCAATGTGCCTCTCTATTGTATAATTTCTTTCTAAGATCGCCTCCCCTAGGTCCTAAGGTGACTTTTTCTACCCCCAATACTCGTAAATGGGTGGTGTCCCCTGAATGGGACTCCCTAAAGTGACGTGACAGCATAGACATGCTTGTCAAACTACTTTTAGCATCTGTAATATGTTTCCTAAACCTCACTTTTAATGAATTACCCGAGCATCCTACATACTGCAAATTACAAGCAATACATGTTGCTACATATATAATGGATTTAGTGTTACAATTGATATACTGGTGTATATTGTATGTCCTATTTGTTGTGCAAGACGTTACGGTATTTGAATTTACCATGTGTGTACATGTGATGCATCTAGTATGACCACATTTGCGATTACCTATATTCCTCAACCAGTCCCGGTCCTTTACATTTTCCTTTTGACTGGTAAATAGACTAGGTGAGACTCTGGTTCCAATAGTGGGGCCTCTCCTGGACACAATAGAAATACCCTCTGATAATAAGTCTCTTAATATTGGATCTGTTTCTA